>NW_014577724.1:73047-93842 GCF_000485595.1 Priapulus caudatus
GCACATTACCCGTTCACGCCGGGCATTGCGGATCTCGCGGGTCAATTTTTGCCAGCTTAACTTTATTTATATAGCAGGTAGGAAAGCGGGATCGCAACTTCGTTCCGAACTGCTGCTTGATTCACACTTTCACAAGAACGATGAACAATCCAACAGCTGCCATCTTTGTTCTCTTTATGTCGAAAGAACAGGGTATCACTTGTTATAAACATACTGTCTCTGTTGGTACCGAGCTGTGCACGCGAATTCACACACACTCGCGCTCTCTCTCTCGCCCAGTTCGGACCTTGCCGAGTTAATGTGAATGGGCTGTTAGATCAGAAAGCGCCGCGGGCGCTCTTCGTGACCTCATTCTTGCGCCGCAACGGCTGCAACGTTGTTTGCGAAGCGTGTCAATGGCGAGGACTGTCGGGAGATGGAAAGAGTAGCGGCCGCTATAGTCGCATAGACTGGCATCGCTCCACCTCTATGCTTAGCTTAGGTCACTCGATGGGTAATCGGAGGTGGGAGCGAGTCCCAGTCTAGTTATAGCCGTGTATTCTGGACAGCATTTAACATTAACTGTGCGCAAGGTGTCTGGGCGAACGCAGAGAATTTGTCACGCTTTGTGTGATTTCGCGGATGCACACAGCCTCGGGTTACGAACATCAAGACAGTTGTTTTTATAAACAGCTGTGAAACACTGTTCTTGACATAGAAACGAATGTGGGAGGCTGTTGGATGTGTATTCGTGCGTGTGGATAAGTTGTGAATCAAAGCGGAGATCGATGACGAATTTTGCTATCCGCTTTCTACCTGCCTTATTATATTTAGTGTAAGTGCGTGCACAGTGGAGCGCTGAGAGCAATGGCTCGGCAGGCAGGTTGTATCGACTCTCGCGCTTGCGTTAGGAGATTTTTGGACGGAATTTACAGCGAAACTGTCAGCAATAATACGTGAAAGAGAGATATAGAAACATCAATGGAATTTGGTAGTAAATAGATTTGCGTATTTAGTTAGGCATTATTTTTATTGAAAGCTTCAAGTGCAGTGCCTGCTGTCGTACAGGAGTTAGGAAGAGCTGGGTTTGGTGTTTCCAAAAGCAAGTTGCGCAGACTATAGCCCTGTACTTGCAGCAATAAATAATAGAAATAGAAATAAATAGACTCTTGATACTATTGAGCTGAAATTTAACAGCAGTATTCAGCCATGATGTGAGGTAGCCCGCACTCTGGTCATGTGCGGCAGATGTTACTGGGCAGCACCTATTGTCGTGCGTGCGTGACAGATAATACATTGTAGAATTCTCCACCTGTTTAGTGGCAGGACGGTATGCCAACATAACAGGTGTCTTGAATAATTTATTTATTACCCTGAGGCAGTGCAGCTGTAGCACTTTCACTCATTCATTGTTCACAACCATTTTCATGCATCTTTTTTTGTTGGTAGGCAGACCACTCTCAGCAAATGACCCTTTCAATTTAAAAAAAAAGAAGAAACGAAAGCAGGCATTAAGACACCGTACAAATAATTAGTAATCAATATTGTTTCGATGATAATAATATTTTACAAAAAGATTTAGTCACTTTTTTGACTGTGCACTGTATTAACTTCACTATATGCCTCTGCCTACAGATTCAGCTGTTCATCCAAACAAGCAGGTAATGGGAGAAATTGAGGCGTTGAAAGCAAAGTGTGAAAGGTACAAAGAAGTAGTCGAGAAGCAGGAGTTGCTGCTTCAGGTGAGTTATATATGGATAAGTATCAGGGTTCACACTTATCACCAACGTTGTGTATGCGAGATCAATGCTTAACCAACTCCTACCTCTTTTTAAAAGTTATTCAATTCACACAGGTGTTACCGTAATTTATGTGTAGCTTCAATTGCTAAATGAAATTTATTGAACTATGCAGGCTTAAATGTCATGCTGCAACTGCAGTATAGACAGTGTTAGTAATGCTAGCCGCACACTATACGATTTTGCACTGTGCACAGCACTAAGCCCCCGCACACTATACGACGCACTCCCGATCAATCGGGAGGCCACCGCACACTGTCCGACTCAAAGTTGACGCAAACCATGGCACTCTCGTGGCGTTCCAAGCGGATTTAGCGTGTACTAAGGGTCGGGAGTGTTTCCCATGGTTCGAATGCCATTCCATTCGAATGCGGTTCCCATGGCGCTGCTCTGTGATTGGTCAATTTTCTTCAGCGCTCGCCGATCGGGTCGGATGGCCACGCACACTATCCGAGTCGCGTCGTAAGCCCTCGCACACTATCCGACCCGATCTGCTCCCGATTCAAAATTCGAATCGGGCCAAAATGACCTCCAGAGCCAATCTTAAGCCTCCCGAGCCAAACTAGAACATCTCAATCCAATCGTAAGCCTTCAAATCACGCTCGGGTCGGATAGTGTGCGGCTAGCATTACGTGTCTGTAGGTATATATTCAATTCGGAACTGTCATTGTGTGTTCATAATCACATTCTTTCATCACTAAGCACGTTCGTCGTTGTTTGTTCTATTGCAGCAAGCCATTCTGAACCACGTAGATCAGATGGATGGCCAGTTGTTCCTCAATGGCGAAAATTTTCTAGGGGAGAAGGAGCTACTGAACGAAGAGAAAACGTTGTTTTACGAGCAGAAGAGCAACTTTGAGAAAGAGCGGAGGATTTTCACAGATGGTGCTATCAGATTGGGCAGAGAGGTGAGATACAGCAGCTACTAATACACTGCTGCCAGTGCTTACGGATTCTTATTCATTATATATACTATGGCATTCCTAGCACTCCCTAGCCTGCAGGATAGAGTGATATAACGATTTAAGAAAAGTGTGTGACAAAAAGTGGGAAGAAGGGGATAATATAAGAGCCACCTACACAAGCTGTTTTTTTCTAGCGGCTTCACACAGCTTACGAAAATTATTATTTTCTACAGCGGAAGCAGTTTGAAGAGGAGCGAGCGGCTTATTTTAAGGAGCAGTTTTTGATGATACCCTCACCAGGGGGCACTCATGATGTCTCAAACCTCACGCCAACCAAACCGCTGGTCGAAGCGGCACCCCCCAATGGTGGGTGTGTCACGACCCCAAGCACTGACCAACTGTATCGAGCACTACGTCTCAGGTATGGTGACTGATGCACGTAACACGTATCTCTATAGCTATGATAAACATATAGAAAAACAATATTACTGGGTAATGAACAATATAGCAAGTTTTTGCTTGAGATGTGATCTGAGAAGATCCATATTATCAGCGTGGTGAATGGAAATCGTATCAAAGTTGTGCCTAAGTTATCATATAAACGTTTGCAATTCTAATACATATAAAGTTAAAGTCTCTTGTAACCTTACAAAACTTTTTACTTGTAACCTTTGCAACTTATTGTACTGTCCTGAAATGCTGTGCTTGGTTTTACATGTTGTCATTTATTTGTTTTCCTTTCTAATTGTATCTCTGCTTTTTTTTCCACGATTGCTGTTTTTCGAACCAGACCTCATTCGGTAGCCGGTGAAAAGCTCACCCACACGCAGTCTAGTCCCATGCTTTCCCAGCCGGTGAGCGCCCTGTCGGAGGGAACGCAGGAGACGAGATGCGATTCGCGGGGGCAGTCTAAAATAGTGCAGAGGATCTGTGCACACACGGAGCACATCAGGGAGGCGGTGAGGAGGCGATCGACGGACGACGGTCTCACGCCTGGCAATTTCAACTCCCTATGAAGTCCCTCCTCGTCCTCCTCATCCTTACCTCTCACTGTGCTTACAGGGTTATTGTAGAGGGGGAAAACTTGTAATCGTTCGTGTAATATGTTGTTCGGTATGACTTGTGATTGATCATATGAGAGCTTCACAATGCAATAAAATAGTAAGAATGCTAGGATAACGGATTTTGTCGTGCTCCAAGTTGCTGTGTAATACTGCGCAGCCTTAACAAAAGTAAAAGCACACTTTCGGGCGTGTCGCTTGATAAAGTTTTTGTTTATTACTTGTTATGTGATGTTAAACCTGCTCCTATACGGATAGGACGACAGTACCCTAACGTGGTAATAGTATGAAGATATTAATATAATCCACACCTAATAGAAAACTCACTACTGACGTCTTTATGTGTTGATGAACGAGTGAGCTGTGGTTAGTGTTTGTTTGTATAGAACTAATGCGTCTTTGTAAAAAAATTCTTTGGTGAATACTAAAATTACTAGTCATTGCAGCATTACTTGTTATGTGATGTTCCAGAAATATTTGACTTGGTACCATAAACGGGGTCATTACGTTTTTTCACATTGTTTCTGTTTATTGGTTACTGTGGTAGATTTACTACCACCGTCACTATTAACCACCTTTGCTGATACTAACCACCTGGGTTTTTGTCGATTCTTGGTAGTTCCAGGTAGAAGTACATTTGCTCAGTAACTATCACCTTATTGTTATAAATGCAGCAATTATTGCCAAGGCATGATATCATATGTAATATCAAGAGCGTATAAAGAAGGTCTTTTTAATACGATCTTGGTAATATGTGCCTTACATGTTAGTATGTCATCCGTCCTAAAAGCTCACAGTACCAATCTGTGTCTGCTACATAACACACTCGTCTATTTTTTGGGTTTTGGGTTTAGTTGAACACAGTTGCTCATTATCACGTTGATTGTATACGTCCATCCATCCCCTGTAATTATGGTGCGATATATAGCTTATAACTGCTGTCTATGTATACTTTTGTGAGGTGCATTTCGTGTTGTCTGCACTGTTTCACACATTCACGTGATATATTCTGTGTACATATTCGTGAGCGAGATGTCATTTGCATGTATTTTCCACTTATTTTCGTAATCGTTGTCTGTATTGTGTGATATAGCTCGGATGTTATAGCCCGTAAAAATACTTATTGCCAATTTTCTAACACTGCACATATCATTTGACGTGCGATATCATACTGCCTAGTTAAGTTATGCAGTGAAAAGCTGCTCGATTCATGCTGTTCATTACGGTGCATTTTAATTCGGTTATTTCAAAGTTATATCAGTTCTGATTGATTGACTGCTAAACGATTTGATGTTCTAAGGGTTTCCAGAACTAGACAAATTAGCTATGCATGCTATTTTGTGTCCGTCACTGCAAAGTTAAAAACATTCAAGACAGGTTACTGTAATTTTATGTAATCGAGCAGTGCATTACAAGTGAAATTTCCGTCCAATTTAAAAAATGCCTTAATTTTAGAGCAAAGGTGCTTGAAATATACAAGTACTGCATGTAATTATATACCAATGCGTTGTTTGCTTCTGAGCTATACACGGGTCCTGTGTCCATATGCACAGATGCTCTCAAATACCACATTTATCTGTCAATAGAGTTAGTAAAGAAGAATAGTAATGAGCTGGGGTCTTTTGCATAGCATTCACAGGATAAGATCGGGAGTAAATAATTATAATTTTGTTATTTACTCCTGATAAAGATGCGGGTGGATTGCAGGAAAGGTATTCAGAGAGCTCTGGTCATTGTGGCAGATGGACAAGATGTTGTCACAACTTGATGACACAGTGACACAGAATGTATTTTTATGTAACGTGTGTGGAGAAATATGGAAGGCTTCCTCCAATAATCTTTGCAATATCTTTAGTTGTTGGAGGCTTCATGTTTCATGATGAGGGAAAGGATGTTAACTTATTAATAGATATATAAACTAATCGAATTATTGACGATATAATGCTTGTGATACACAAATGCTGCAAGACAACCTGGCTTGGTGATAGGTTTAGCAAGTGTATTTTGAAGAAAATGCTTGTCATGCAGTGTCTATAGCATTAATAATAACGAATAAATTTTCACAACCACTTATGTTTCTGATACATTATAACTTTATCTAGTGGTAAAACACAACTACAATTTATTTACATTACTTAATAAACAATACATTCATCATACGTAGCTATATGGCTTTACACAGCCCTCTAACAGGAAATTGATCATGGTTCGCTGGTTAAAAACCAATTTTTTTTCATTTTTTAAATAATTTCAATTTATTTACATTCCGTAAGGCCACTGTTGGAAGGGGGGGGGGGGCAGAAAGGGATAAAATCCCCAAGTGAAGACACAGATCTGGACATTGATGACCGAGAAACGATCACATGCCTGGCATGATGTAAGCTATGTTGTCGAGTATATCCTGCTGAATGTCTTCGGTAATGGAATTGAGTTCAGGAACCTGATTCGTGAGACACATCAGTGGTCCCAGTGCACACACCATCGAATCTAGCAGCAGAGACAGGCTCCCCTGCACGACCAACCCCTGAAAACAGAACGCAATGTCACTTTAGTTGTTGAGCACGGGCACGAGAGCATGAAGAACGGCAGGTACATAAAACACTCCATGTGTATACTAGCATCACAGACGATCAGTACTCCTCAGAGGGTCACCACTATCACTGTTGTTCGTCGTACGTAACCTGTCCAAAAATATATATATATTTAACGAAAATATCTGCCCTGTACCATACAAATCACTACCTCTTTACCTTGCTTTTCCTATTAAGGATGTAACTTCTCACCGTGACCCTACGTTCCAAATTCGAATAGCATTGGCCAAGCCCTTAAATTGACTACGTCACGAATTTTCTATGGTAAAATTTGTAAAATTTTTGTTGCCATTTTTTTTACATTAAAAGTAAGAACTAACGGGACTAATGTATCGTCAAATTCTTACCTGATAAGATTGTTTCTCAACTAGTTAAAAATCCAAAAAACCTGGACGATTACCCGATGATATTAGTGTTCCTGACTATTGCTTGCTTGCTATGGTCTATGTATGCGTCACGAGTGTATGTTCACATCGAACAATATCGTAAAATAAGAAGTATAATGCAGCAATTTAACCATAAAAAGTGAACAGAATTACTTGTATTTTGTGAAAAAGTGGAAATATTTTTTTATTTTTTTTACCATTTACGGTGACGTAATCACTTTAAGATCAGTGCCACAACTTCGTTTCTTCACACTATACACCTGCTCTATACAGTTAAGAGAATCGCATGTTCCCCATACCCTTCTTTGATCCATGACCTGATGCCTTTCTGGATCACCCCCTTACATGCCAAATATGAATGCCTTCCATACAGATTTGTTCCATTATTGTTGACAGATTGCTGGATATTCATGCCATTCTACTAGCTAAATGTAACCAAATGAGATAACCTTAAATCTAGAAAAAAAATGTATTGAAACAAGTAAAATAGGAGCAAATAAAAGGACTCACCGAATGTTCTGTCAGACGATTTCCAACGATCTCCAGAGATTCTCCAAGTAGTCTGAGGTGAGCAGCGACATCCAGTGGGCCGGCACCCGTCACCTACGCATAATAAAATAGTTGGCACCAAGCCAAAAGTGAATATGGCCTACCTTTCTCTTAGGACAAGTGGTGCAAAACATACTGGCTATTGAATGTATTAAGCAGTATAGCACCTCTGTTCACCATTACTCTAAACAGACTTTAATATGTTATCAGTGTGGGATTAAATTGCCAATTTGTAGCTAACTGTAAGTGTAATATAGTGATCACCTAGCTGTAGAACCACAACGTTTCGACAACGCATATTTAATCCATATACGGTAGTATCCAGAACCGTATTCAACAAGAGACAATAGTACTAGCTATAGGTGACAGCTACTACTGCATACAGACTTCCGCACGCAGCCACAGACGTCTACGTGTGAGAACCATGTCGTGACGCTTACCCGGAAATTTGGTGGAATGTTCTGATTCTTAAGTAGCTCCTGATATTTGTCAGCTGTTTTCACTGCGGGCTTCGCACTGGAGCCAGACTTTGCGGCTTTGAAATGCGTTGACATGGGCGTCTGCAGGAGATGGGCTGGCATGCGTCCTGTGTTTATCAGCGTAGATCCCTTCTTGGCTAGCTTCTTCGATGCCCGTCTCCATTTCTGAAACAGAAAGCGACCGGACATTCAACATAGGCGCACCACTGCAATGTGCTTGAGGAGAGTGAAGCATTTTTGGCTTGGATGACCACAAAAAATGGCGGGTCTATTTGTAATCGGGGACGTAAAAGTGCTACTGAGGATGCAAAACGGCAATGACCACCTCAACGTCAGAGGCTCAGGGGTTCAGCTTGGCGTAATACTCGAGGGCTAACTAGTGACCGAGACGTCAATTTCCCAACTATGCAGCCGGTTATTTGATATATTGTGACCAAGTGCTAAGACATGCATATGTAGTTGGCACTGCAGATGTGCAATAGTTACCATTTTGTCCTTCTCCAGCAAGTTACCCCAGATTTCTCCAAGCCGCTTACTCACACTTGCAAAATCTGAAACACAATTAACAAATCGATAAGCGACCGCCTAATCAGTAAAACATAAACAACTACTAACTAATGACAAGATCGGTAATACAAAAAGTTATGTGCATGCTTCAGTGCCACAAGTAGCTTTCACACAAACAAGAACCTCCATCCTGTGTGGTTTTGATCGCTATAGATATTTAATACCATTTCCACGGTTACCACTTGCCAAAGTCAGGATGCTCCGCTTGGATCCGAGGTCTGACGCCACGAGCCCACAGCATGTATGCAGTTATCGGTCTCGGGCGCCTTTTCTTCTTCTTCTTTTTCTAAATGAATGCAAACCCTTTTACACGGATGTCCTCGGTTTTTTTCTTAAAGAACAAAAACTTGCCACATACCTTTCTGGGTTTTTTTCAGCATACATGCCCTTTTTTGCAGACTTCTAGTATATGAACAAACAACTTTGTATACGATAACGGCACAACAGAAACAAAGCGAATGCAATGCTTAGAAATGTTTACAGTATATTTCATTCACACCTACCCCAAATTCTTCTCTACCTTCCTTTCCTTCATTCATCTTCTTATAATTGTGTTTTTTGGATGCCGCCCTCTTCTCAGCAAAGAATTCGGACACTGTCTTACTTGGGGGAGGCATGACGTAGTGTGTGGACCCATCTACGTTCTCAGAGTCATCATCTTCATCAGGTGACACCTCGTAACGAGAGTAGTTCTCTGCAAATATGAATTTTGAAAGTGCCCTTTTAGATGGAGTGCTACCACGATCCATATGCGCTACTACATTTACTTACATCGCACTTTGAGTTAGGGAGCTGTTGCTTCGTCACTTATCTCATATGCATCTGCATATCACCACACTTTCCGCTATTTAATTTTTAATTTTGTAGTGGTGTTAAATGTCAGCTCATTGCACATATTCTACCTATCACTCTTCATTGCAACTCTTTCTTTACGTTCGTTACCACTGACATAGTGATCCGTGCCACCGATATTAAGGCCATTGATGCAACAATATTATTTCTCGCGTTCGTTACCTCCCAACACATCCTGAAATGAATCTTCATCGTCAGCTTTTATTTTTCCCTTCAATTTCTTCTGCTTCAGAGTTCCAGTCTTCTTGAGTTTTTTCTTCAATGGCTTTTTATGTAATTCCTCACTGATGACAAGCTGAGGTTCAGACAACTCAACTTCTGTGATGTTAACTTCTTCTGCAAATTCTGAAACCAGTACCTGAACTAAGCACTCGTAGTCATAGTAACAGCAACGTCAGACAAAGCACGGTTTTCAAGAAATACAGAAAGACCTATCATACTGAAGTATGCACACAATAATCTGCCTGAAGAAGTTCCACAAACATCGTGGCATGCACCTGAATAATACGTAATGACTCAAACACAGCCAACAGTGAATCTACATATTGACATGCTGTGAACGATACCTTGGCAGTTGGAAAAACGTTGGATACCTGCATCTCTGAACCTACCAGGTACTCCCAGCTTATTGTCGGCAATGAAATGGTCCTCGGTCGCGATCTCATCGTCAGCATCCTTGTTGCCGTCAATCTCCAGTTTTTTAGCTTTAAACTGCAGTTTTTTAGCTTTAAACTGCAGTTTTTTAGATTTAAACTGCAGTTTCGTCTTGCACCTTTTCTTTTTCGGTGCTCCTGGTTTACCCGTAGACTTCTTGGTCTCACCAGTGTCTCCTCCGATCTCGGGTAACATAGTTGAACCAGAATCCGCATCTTCGTCCTACGCACGTATAAGACACGATGGCATAATGTCAATGTACTAGCTCATGATAGCTTCATATCCGCATTCCTTGGAGATGATTTCTTGAGGCCTACTTTACATGCTATCACAAAAGTTTCTAATATCAGGTAAAAGTCCCATTTGAAACACGTAAATTTAAGGGGGTCTATTTTAATTAAGCATGAATTAACCGAGTCCTATATATTTACAGGCACATGATAACTGAGGTGAGAATAAGAATACGTGCGACACACCTTACTTTTGAGAGCCTTTCCATGAGTAGCTAACTTAACTGTAGATTTTTGTTCAAGGTTAATGTCTTTGCTTTGTTTCGGCTTTGGTGTCTTTTTTACATTTTTGGCAGGAGACTTCGCCTGCAAGTAGGTGTATAAAAATGTGGTCCAAATTAATTATAACACATAGATTTTTAAGTAATGCATTAAAGATTCACAGAGTTTTTACAAAACAAATAACACTTCTCTTCTTCTTCTCGGGTCACTACACTACACTCGGCCCAGCCACTGCAGCACACAGGACTTGGCACGGTGGTTGAAAGCCTCAAGGTCTCCAGGGCTACAGGGCTACATAACCATAACATACTACAATAACCATATGTATATATACATATGTGTGTGTTTGATATTACACTATCTCTACTTACTGAATCTATGAATACAACTCTAGCACTGCCCAGTGAAATATTCTTCACATTCTATTCTCAACACTATTACATCTACCAGATTTGTTCTCCATGAAAAAGACTATCGTCAGTACATGTATTTGTATTTGAATTACATGCAATAAAGATTCCAGCTAATTGATAGATTCCAGAATAATTCTTCCAGCTAATATTACAAAGAGAAAACATGACACACATTCAAGTTTGTCACGCAAAACCTACTTACCACCGACATAATAACGTCAGTAGCATGAGAAACATCAGCAGACACGCCCGCAGTATCCACTTGTGGTTCTTTATTCTTAGGCGACAAAATCAACTTCAGCTTGATGCCCGGACACTCTCTTCCGCCATCGGTCGTGTCGACAATGAGCTCGGTCTTCACCGTTTGTTTCGTCTTCCTCGGACTCTTGTTGAGCTTTGCCGGCTTTTGCTGGACCTTGGGAGTGGTCACCGGCACCGACAGCTGTGCAGGAGTTGTAACTGTTTCTGTAACGACAGCTGGAACTACAGCTGGAACGACAGGAGACTTCCGCTGACTTTTGCTGCTAGGAGACTTTTTCTGCCGCGTGGTCTGCGGTGTGTCGGACAGGCCAGAGTCGGATGCCGATGAACTCATACTGTCAGAGGCTATTCGCTTGACAATGCTGTAGTCTCCACTGTCACTGTCCCCTCCAGCGCTCTTGTTGGCTTTCAACGATATGGTAATCTTCTCTGCCTTGGCTAGGGAGAACGACAGAAATGTGACACGTGTTGGTGACATTTTTCGCATCTAGGTCACCTAGGAAAGGATGTACGGAACATAACTCACAACGACATAAGCTTCTAGACATCATGACATTCCGATTGTTATTGGTTATCATTACTATTGGTTTTTTATTCATTCCTACCTTTCTTGCTAGATCCCGGCTTAGTAGTTTCAAAATCGTCATCGTAATCTTCATATTTTGACGGCCGTTTTCTCACTCTTCCAGATCGAGATGGAGTAGCCATGATTCTAATCACTTCACTTTCACGACGATCTCAAAACCAATACTCGAATAGTTGGTCGACTGCATAAACAGAAACACAAGTAGTTTGAATTATTAGAAAGGATGTATTCACTAGTATTCATGCTCTTTGTAGTTCTGGAGTGTACACGCAGCACTATACAGTTTTAGTGGGCATAGTTGAATTATCCACATCACCAATCAAACTGTCATTCCATAGTTTCAAAACCGAGGGTGGGAAGCAGTGGAAAAATTCATTTACTTATACTGCAATTGAAGCTTGGAAATCTCTACCACAGCAAGTTAGGACAAATTCTGTTTATTCTAGTTTTAAGTATAGGGTTAAGAAATGTCTGATGGAAAAGGTAGAAACAGTAGAGGCAGAAGAGTATGATTTTCGCTAAAAGAATTCGGTTGAAATTAGGCATGAGAAAAGTTTGTATCGCCTTATGAGAATGTACCATTGTATGACCGGTTAAGGATACTCTCAAGGTTTTAGGAAAATTTTTACCGATTTTTCATTTTCAACTTTATTCGATGGCTAACACTATGTGCCACCTGTGTACATGGTCATTTCTCCATATAACAGTACATGTGAACTGTCAGAGCGTTTTGCTTGTCCGCGTACATGTGTAGTGAGCCGCGGCTGACGTCATGATTACGTCAGACACATGATACAACCAGCATTTTCACAATATTCACTGAGCCAGTATCCATCAACATCAACCCTGCTACAGCTGTACTACTACCCTGATCCAACAAGTATCACACATGAGCCTAAAATAGTTCTCAAACCTCGCAATAAACCTTACATAAGGTCCGAGTTTGTTGACAGGCAATGGGCGGGTTCGCACCATTTTCAATGTAAATTGCGTTGGTCACCTCGTAATTTCTCAGAATTTCTCAAGGTGCATAGAACATTTTACCAATTTAGTGGTGTCAGTTAGTCATGGATATGTCGCAGTAAGTACTAACAGTAGATATTTCACATACGTTCACCCATTTTTCACACAGGCGGTCGATCATTGTGAAAAATGAGGATTTCTCCGTTCCAATTTCTGACTTAGTAGTCGATGTATAAATGGATATTTCTCTGTGATTACAACTCGGAATAATTTAACTTTACACTCGTTTTAATGGTAACATATTGCTGTAAAAAAGTGCGTCAGGGATTGTTATTAAGTGCCGTATTTTATGAGTTATGTCTATTTATTCGCTAAAATTTTAAATTCAAACGTGCGACTTAAATTTTAGGCAGTTTTTTTAATTTTTCTCGGTAAATATAAAACTTAAAGAAAAATCCTGATGCGCTATTTTGGTACATATTGTGCTTAACATGTGGCGAAACTTTTGTATCCTCACTCTTTCTGGTAATTGAGAAATATCCAAAATACCATTTTTACATAAAAATTCAAAATTTGTGTGGTAACATAATTAAGTGCTAGAAATTTCATGCAATTTTTTGGCTTGAACATAGAGATATATCTCCTCTATAAATAAAACAAGTGATTGATTAGATTCATTCGCCAATAAACGTTTAATATTCATTAGAGCAATACCCGTGCAAAAGGTGGAGAGTATCCTTAAAACTACAAATTTGTATATTTCAATAGTTAGTGCTGATAGTATTAGTAGTGTAATGGTTAGATTCAAGGCATAGCAAAACAAGGACCACAATGTAAATAAGTGTGCTAGTCATGCTTTTTGTGTATATATCCTTGGTAGTTATCCAATTTTATGAATTCAGAATTTTATTGTAAAAGTATGCTATGTATTGTATATTATGATGGATAATTGCCTAAATAAAAAATAAAATAAAAAGAACCTCTTTACTAGTAATAATATACTATATGCATTAAACGTCCTTTCCCCATAAATCCACAATGTATCTAATCAAAGTACCGGTACTACTACTAGCAGGAGTAAGATAATATAGGATCTTATATTATCTTACTCCTGCTACTAGTAGTCTAATGCTGGTGTTCTGTGCAAGTATTTTGTGAATAAAAATATTTAGATCAAATAGAGCCAACACAAAAGCCTTATATTCTGACCGAATGACCGTGTTCAACCACTACAAGTCTAGGTTAAAGAATAGAGAGCATGGCCAGATTCATCAGCAGTGATGTGCATTTTTGTCAGTAGGCCTACACAGTGCAGATTTTCATTACTTAAATTATCAGAGTGGCTATATGCCCAGGCCGGGCACGGTCTTCGATTTCCTAAATGCCCGGCAGTTTTTAATTTTCAGCGTTATCTCAAGTAAACAAGGGTTAGGGTTAGGGTTAGTGTTAGTGTTAGGGTTAGAGTTAGGAACTGCCGGGCATTTAAGAAATCGAAGACCGTGCCCGGCTGCCGGGCATATACTAGTCTATAGCCACAGCATTAAAGGGAGAGTTTACTCTAAGTTTCGCAGTTTATGTAAATGGCTGTCGGAATCAGGAAACACCCACCGGCGCTCTTCGTGACCTCATTTTTGCGCCGCAACGCTCCACTGGCTCGTACGGGAGTTGGAAAGCAGTGTGGTAGTTTCCCAAAATTCAGTGCGCTGCCTATAGCCCTGTACTTGCAGCCATTTACATAAACTGCGCAACGGGAGCGAACGCGAGAATTTCGTCAGGCTTTGTGTGATTTCGCGTGACACGGCTCGGTTACGAACACAGACAGTATGTTTTTATAACAAGTGAACACTGACCTTCAAATAGAAACAGATGGAGTGGAATGGTTGAATGTTTGTGTTGTATTCGCGTGAAATCAAGCGAGCGTCGAGCGAATTTTGGCAGCACGCTTTCCTACCTGCTATATAGTTATGTGTCAGTGTGCAGCAGCTAGCGTGCGGTGGCCAGCGTGTGACAGTGTATTGCAGATGAGCATTTGGATGGCATTTACAGCAAATTGTCAGCAATAATAGGTGAAAGAGAGTAGAGAAACTTTGGTAGTAAATTGATTTCGTATTTTTATTTAGCATTTATTTAGCATTTATTTAGCATTATATTTTATTGAAACGCTCCAAGTGCCTGTGGTTACACTAGCCAGCCGCAACTGCAAGCTGCTGCAAACCCGCAATGCCTGAGCTAGTGTCTCGGCTCCAGCGCATTTCCAATTCCAGGAGATATTTTTGCTGTCGCTTTCTCAAACCAGCGGTGCCATGAACATGCCCCACGCAACTGAAACAATATCTTCATCCATATAATTTAATCTCCCTAAATATTTAAGTTTGCTCTTCGCTTCTCTATCCTCAAACGTGGACCATCCAAGCTCTCCCCTTATTGTTTCAATACCCGCGTAAGGTGGGGCACCTAACAGTTCCCTGCCAAGCTGGTTTTGGGTATTTTCAAGGGCTTGGAGAGTGCATGTTCCCTTTTTCTTATCCTTATATATGATTATTTTATCAATTTTCATAGGTTAGGGCAAATATAATTAGGTTGTATACTCTTGATTTTTGTAGGTATCGTACGTGGTGCTGTATGTGAGACATATCGTGTGTTTAGCTCCTTGGTATCAGGGCCGTATAGCTACCATTAGGCAAATGGCCGTATAGGGCCGTATAGGGCCGTATAGCTACCATGAGGCAAATGCCTCCCAAAAAATTTCTCCAAATAAAAATTAAGCGGGCTCCATACACTACGCCCTATTAGCTCGCTTCGCTCCTTGTTCTTTAACTCACAACATTTGCCTCCTACAAAATTTACCTCTGGCTTAGATACAATAATGTAACCCAAACCCTATCCTCTTGGGTTTGGGTTACATTATTGTATCTACCTCTGGCTGTACGGCCCTGCTGCCAGCTGGTATGTACAGTTAGGCCCACAATTTTTGTTTATCCGCAATTCCGAAATCGAAAACCTGTATTTTATAAGTATATATACGGCAAAGGTTGGCGATGCACGCCACTCGCTACGGTCAACCTGCTGCGAAACAGAAAACATTCCTACATCATGCATAATATCAAGATGCGTATAAAAAAGGTATTTATACGGTACGCTCTTGATAATATGTGCTTGTAGCATGTGAATCCAGCGAAATGTAGCTTTAATGGGATCGATCGAAAATCTTTGCACTATGTAAAGAAGAGAGGGCAGGTTCATCCGTTTTTATACACCATGCATAATAACTAATAATTAAGGCTTATATATTCATTCTGATCATTCAAATGACATTCGTATGGATGAATTTATATTTTGAACATTAGTCCTGGACACTCGTATTATAAATGCACTTCGGTGTGAGCATGATTTCACTTTTTCTTGAAGGCATAACGTTACCACTGAGCTCTCTATAATAAAAGTTTATTATATACAGCTTAGTTATCTTTACTTGTTAGGATTGGGATATACACGTAGTATATATATGTTGTACGTGCAAACGCGATTAAATTTCGCGCTCATCGTGATCGAACTTTGGGGATCCCCGCAATACCTGTTCTTGTGTTTCCAATATGGTGTCTCTACGAAATCTTGGTTAGCTAAGTTAGTTTTGTTTTGTTTGAAATTGTTAGATCATATCAACGTAGGGCTAATGTCATTATGTTTGTAGATAGCACTTTGTTTATTTGTAATTTATTCGTGCCGCTGCTGCCAGTGTGGATTTCTTCATCGATTTGTTGAATGTTATAGAACGGTTTAGACGTTTGTGTTTAGGTTGCAGAATTTATGGCTGCGACTTTGTATGCATCCCTAGATTAATTTTAAATAATACTAGTTAATCTTACACTGTTATTTAAAGGTGGTTCACCAGCTGCGGTCATAGGGTGTCATCTAAGTTTCTAAACATTGTGTGGTCGTCCACATCACCGAGCTGCAAGCATAGCACTGCAAGTGGAATTTTAAATCTATACTATAGTATAGTGTTGTTTTTCGTTTTTCTGATTTATCTTTTTAAATAGGCTGTGGCTACGGGTACGGCAGCCGTATCTTAATGTCTCGAGGCTGGAGGTACGGCAGTCCATTCGCTTTCATACTTAACGAGACAAAAATGGCGGCAGGTGGCGCCAGATTTCGAAATAACGCCTTGGGGAATAAATTCACGATTTGAGAGTTTAGATGAGTTAGGCTAGAACCCTAACCCTAACCCTAACGCCAAAAAGGGGCTTCAACGAACGACGGCTGCCGTACCTCCAGCCACTGCGCTTTAAATAATGAGTCACATTATTCATGTTTCCAGTGAGTGTTGATTGCCTGGCAGAACTTGTATTTCTAAAATAGCTACAAGCTCTTCTGGTATAATTTTTCATCTGTGTGCTGCGAGTCAAAAAAAGCTTTTGGTGATTCACTGATTGTGTGTCACTGTGCGTTACAATCAAGACTAACTGCTAGCGTCCAGGCATCTTTCACGCGAAATTGCTGTACAACTGTATGTAAATTAGTAAACCAGAGTACAACATTTGCATCTTGATTGCAGTTATAACAAACTTTTCAACTCAACCTAGTAATGATGCCAGTGACTGACGAATAGAAAATGCGACACGATCGTTAGAAAAATTTCTGTTGGGAAAAATGTACCCCACTCCTACTGCAAACTGGCATATAATAATGACCAACTTGCATATCATATCGAGAAGTGACTTACAGTTTTTTTTAGTATATGTTTAAGGTAGTCAATAATGAGTTACTAAAAGTGACGGACGGCCCAAAAATGAAGCACGTGGTTGGTAATTACACTTTCAGAGGTGTCACATCAACATAGAGATATATCTCCTCTATAAATAAAACAAGTGATTGATTAGATTCATTCGCCAATAAACGTTTAATATTCATTAGAGCAATACCCGTGCAAAAGGTGGAGAATATCCTTAAAACTACAAATTTGTATATTTCAATAGTTATAGTGCTGATAGTATTAGTAGTGTAATGGTTAGATTCAAGGCATAGCAAAACAAGGACCACAATGTAAATAAGTGTGCTAGTCATGCTTTTTGTGTATATATCCTTGGTAGTTATCCAATTTTATGAATTCAGAATTTTATTGTAGAAGTATGCTATGTATTGTATATTATGATGGATAATTGCCTAAATAAAAAATAAAATAAAAAGAACCTCTTTACTAGTAATAATATACTATATGCATTAAACGTCCTTTCCCCATAAATCCACAATGTATCTAATCAAAGTACCGGTACTACTACTAGCAGGAGTAAGATAATATAGGATCTTACATTATCTTACTCCTGCTACTAGTAGTCTAATGCTGGTGTTCTGTGCAAGTATTTTGTGAATAAAAATATTTAGATCAAATAGAGCCAACACAAAAGCCTTATATTCTGACCGAATGACCGTGTTCAACCACTACAAGTCTAGGTTAAAGGATAGAGAGCATGGCCAGATTCATCAGCAGTGACGTGCATTTTTGTCAGTAGGCCTACACAGCGCAGATTTTCATTACTTAAATTATCAGAGTGGCTATATGCCCAGGCCGGGCACGGTCTTCGATTTCCTAAATGCCCGGCAGTTTTTAATTTTCAGCGTTATCTCAAGTAAACAAGGGTTAGGGTTAGGGTTAGTGTTAGTGTTAGGGTTAGGGTTAGGAACTGCCGGGCATTTAAGAAATCGAAGACCGTGCCCGGCTGCCGGGCATATACTAGTCTATAGCCACAGCATTAAAGGGAGAGTTTACTCTAGGTTCTAGGGTTATTTTCAGCTAATTTAGGTTAAAATTACGCTACATAAAAAGTTTCATGGTTCAATCACCATTAGAAATATTATTAAAAAATGTTTCAAAACTAACGACTACAGTTTGATTACAACGACGGTGGCGCCACTCAAAGCGCACGATCTGATAAGATGCGCAAAACCACTTTCCAGCCAAGGGCTACAGACCGAGGGTGTTTCTTATTTATTCATTTAAAAGCAAAAGGATTGTAATATCTTATAAACGACATATAGTTTCAGTTATAATATGGATAAATTTGCCCTAAAATGAATATCGTTCGGTTAAATAGCATTTAGGTATAAATATAATTGCACTTTTCTGATTAGCCCTCGGTCTGTAACCTGCAAAATAAATTGTCAAATACGCAACTTTTTCGGGGTGGCAGCACGGTCGCGGGTGTTATGCCGGCGCCGTTCAAATTTCGTAGCGTTGATGTATAATTAATTATAACAATTAAATTAGGTATCTGGTAACAAGTACGTGTGGGTATAGACGATTTGTTATACAGTAAGTACAGTTGTATGCAGTAAAATCCTAGAGGCTACTGTCCCTTTAAATTATGTGATGCTGACAAAAACGTGATTAATATAATAATAATTTCGTGATATACCTACCGTACCGGTCCCTATTGTTTCATGACACATGACTACCTCTGAATAATTATGTGATGCATGGTATGTATGGAGAATTTTCCATATAATAGGCCTACTAACAACAACAAAAGAAATACTTACACAGCAACAAAAAATCTGACACTGTACTCTGTAGACGTGTAGTCTGTACTCAGTAGGCGAACAATAATTAGCCAAATACACATTTTGCCACGGACATGGTTTAGCTAAATGGAGAGAATATTTACCCAACATGCATTGTCTCATAACTTTCCCGTGTTTTATATTAATGTTTTTCATCCTAACTATATTCTGCCAAAGACGATATTTCCTATTTCCTACTATTTCATCTAAATAAACATAACTTACCAGTGTTAATTGAATGGAATTACCTCCATTTGCTGCGAGCTAAACTGCTGCCACCTGTTAGAAATATAATGTACTTTTGTGTGAATGTATGTATGTATGTACATCATGTATGTATGAACGGGAACCTTTAGATCGGTGTTTCCCTTTTTATTTTTGATAGTTTCCCACCGGTAATTTCACTTTACCGGGAGATTTTTTTCGTAGCTTCCAGGCTGATTCTAAGTAATATTTAACCTGCTCTACCCAATCCCCATAACATCTATGTTCATTTAGCCCCAAGATGGTGAGCATCACCTGCATGTATGATGAGGCCACAGCTAGGTGTGACCTCACCTGTGAGCATAACATATCCTCCAGCTGTGCAGGGGTGACCGCAGGCCCTTGGGCCGTTTTAATAATAAAATGATAGTTAATAAATTTATACAACGTGTCAGTACTAGACCTACCAGTACCAGTAATAGTCAAATGTTTGATTTGACCTAATAACTTCACTTCAATACCGTCCAATACACCGCTGCAACACATATAGCGCGCACGCCATTGTTCACAAATACACAGTAATATAGAGTGATATATCACTGTGTATTTGTGCACAGTAGGCTATATTGAGCAATTGCCGAGGCTCGTCAATCAATAACGCAGGTACACGCATGTACACGCAGATACACGCACGTACACGCGGGTACACGGAGATACACGCACGTACACGCAAATACACGCACGTACACGCGGGTACACGCAGGTACACGCACGTACACGCAGATACACGCACGTACACGCGGGTACACGCACGTACACGCAGATACACGCACGTAAACGCACGTACACGCACGTACACGCGGGTACACGCACGTGCACGCGAGTACACGCACGTATACGCAGGTACACGCACGTACACGCACGTACACGCACGTACACGCGGGTACACGCACGTACACGCAGATACACACACGTACACGCGGGTACACGCAGCTTAGTGCCGATTTTATTATTATTGTAAAAGGTTTCTTGTTTAGGAAATGTTTTCCCTTTATATATAGCTCTAGTGTGCTTTTATTTACCATTCCCTTTCTCCATCTGATTGTGCTGCCCTTTATAATGATTTTCTTCACCGTATTGTTCCATGATTCGCTGTTTTCCCAGTCTCTATTTATCAATAAAGGCCGTGGCTACGCGACCGGTTCCGGACGAGGAGCCGCTAGCTAGGCTACGCGTCCGGACATCCATCTCACACACTGATCTTGCGACACGTAGCTACACGCATGATATTGCGCAACGGGACGCTCTGCTGATTGCCGAGTGTGTGTGTTTGCTTGAGGGAGAGAGAGAGAGAGAGAGAGAGAGAGAGAGAGAGAGAGAGAGAGAGAGAGAGAGAGAGAGAGAGAGAGAGAGAGAGAGAGAGAGAGAGAGAGAGAGAGAGAGAGAGAGAGAGAGAGAGAGAGAGAGAGAGAGAGA
>NW_014577724.1:98963-109980 GCF_000485595.1 Priapulus caudatus
TACGTTTATAATCGTAGCAACAGACCTCAGATGAGCCCAGACGCTCTGCGGCTCTTGTTTGAAGGAGTTGGAAAAAGCCCCGGAAATAAAAAATAAATTATTTTTTCCCTGTGTCACATACTGGTCATGGTTAAACTGAGCACAAAAACTATCAAGTTGGTAGTTGTGCTTTCATTGTTTATTCTTGAATTTAGTGAAGAAAGTGTAGGATTATATATGTGATCATATTATCTCAGCTTTATACTTCCAGTCAAGCTATTAATTTTAGGCATGGATATGAAAGTTAGTTTATACATGCACATTTCGATATGTTTTGTGTGAAGTAAGCTTATTCGTAAATCATTAAATGCATCTGTTGGCTAGAGATACAGGGTTGTCATAGATATCAGGCAATCTGGCAATTCATATCTGATTGGTAATTAAAGGTAACTACGCATGTGTTAAGCGGCCTCAATTCACAGGTGAACTCGGTCAGCTCGGAAATGTAGACAGCAAGCTGTGAAACATGGCATGAATGTGTTGGAATTGTTGAAAGCAAGCACAGCTAAAAGTTGAGTCTGTCAGAGGGTTTATGGCATGTCGTAAATTAGCTTCAACTTGGAAGGCATGTTGAATCTGATGTGCATTAAAAGCCCTGGGATATTGGCACTGTGCCAATGCCTTTATTATGATTTTGTTGTGATTAGCCTTTACGTAGCATCAGATGGTATGTAGATGGGGCCATAATAAAAAATATTGTTTGTTTGCCCTCACCCGACCGACCCGCCGAAAAGGGACCAACTCAAAAAAATTTATTGATCTTTCCCAATTTTTTTTTTTAACAAATTGTATTACTGTACATTATATAAATCTGTAGGCAATACAATATATGTACCAAGCAAAAAAAATATTCAACATAAAAGGCATCTCCACACAAGCACACACGAGCATGTAGACACCATGCTGAATTTGTAAAAAGACCTCTTTAAAAAAAAACTTACCTACCTACCTACCCAAACTTCAGCCTGGGTCGGGTGAGGGCAAACAAATATTTTTTTAATTGTGGCCTGGCATACCGATAATTGGGGACCTGCCTTTTCTCTGAACATTTTACTTTCACTGTGTAAACTATTACAATACCGATTTTTATTTTAATGTTTTCATGTGCATAGATAGAAGTGCACGCGTAGTGCTTTTGAGTAGGGAAACCTTTTCTGTAAACATTTTACTTTTGCTGTGTAAACTGTTACGATACCGAGTATAACATTATTTTAAATGTTTACAGGTGCATAGATAGAATTGCACGCGTAGTGCCGTTGAGTAGGGACACCAGCTGGCAACAACCTCTACCAATGTAGCTGTGTGGCAACACTTGCAATGACAACAGACACGAGCACGAGGCGGCGTGTGAAGCTATACACACTGAACGATGACCGACAGTGGGATGACAGGGGCACGGGTCACGTGTCGTCCTCCTACGTCGAACGGCTCAAGGGAATGTCCCTTCTTGTCCGTGCCGAGTCTGACGGTAATGTCATACAGTTTACAGTGCGCAGTAATAACTAAACACCTAGAGCCAGGTTTCGAGCAGAATAATCATGTGCTTTCGTTTTGCGTTTTGTTTGTAAATTCTGTTTTCTGCGTAAGCTGTGTCTTCTGTGTTTTCATGGTTAAACGTTGGAAGATTTAATTTTTAAATGATAAGGAGAGACTTAGTTTAGTAGGATAGCCAAGCTTGAATATCCACAGTATTTCATGAAGTAACAAATCCATACAGAGTCAGACAGCTTTACTAAAATCCCGATTGACGTGTGTTTGGAAAAGTGCTGTTGTTACTTGACAAGTATTTAATGCTATTTGGCCATTTTTCAAAAATTCTTGTAGTGTATCAGCTGCATTTTTGGTGCAATTTAAGGGTAGTTATGACTTGGTATTGAGCTGCATTACCAGATTCCCAGGTTTTGTTCAGAAATTCGAGCTCTGTGCTAAGTAATTCCCACAACAATCTATCTCGGTTTTACTGGTATTCGAAATGTTGTTTACGCATGGTTAATGTCATTTTATGTGTTTTTACGCAGCAAGTTACGACACTATTAAACAACTTGTAATCACTGACTCATTGAAAGTGGTCAAATGATGGAAAAGTTAGGATGCATTATAATCACAACAAGCACTAAACTGAGATATAAAAATTTAAGAAATATTGTATTTAAATCGCTGGCTTTTTGAATTGTTGATTAGCAGGATGTCTATTCCTAAACTTTAACTGAATCAAGATAGTATATTAGTATATTTAAGTCATTTTAAAGTATTAAATTGAACTATTTATCTTCTGAACTTTACAGGATCCTTGTTGCTTGAATCCAGAATTCAGCCTGACACAGCCTATCAAAAACAACAGGTAAGTGTGAAGGTTAAGAGTGCAGGGTACATCAAAATATCAACAAGAGCAATAGGAGATAGCAAACCACCACAGCTTAACAGTACAAAAAAAATCTCAGATCTGTATCCGGATCACCACCAAAATTGAATCGATTGGTTGTTGGCCCAAGACAAACCCGTCCAAAAATTTTTTTATCAAAATCCGTCCGTAACTTTTTAAGATATCTTGTTGAAAGACAAACAAACCAACAAACCAACCAACAAACAAACTAACAGGGGTGAAAACATAATCTCCTTGGCGGAGGAAATTGGGTACAACGGTGACTTGATAGTAATGGATCAATTGTGAACTACAGAACCAAGGGATCGCTGGTCCTCGCTGATAGTATACTGAGTTATCGATGGTTTTCGATTGTTGTGATATTTAAGCAAAATTTAACCGTGCCAAGCAGGGTTCGAAATTTGGCTGAAAATCTAGTGGACAGCAGGACCACCAACTTTAGAAAGTTGGTGGTCCGCTTATTTACTAGACGTGAGTAACAAAATAGTATACAAAAATAACCATTGGCATTAACAGCATACATGTAACTTAGAGTTGGTAAAATAATATATCTCAAACTCTAGGAATGTCGGGGGAGCTTGTGGGAAAGGTTTTACTTTCGTTTTTCTTCTCCTCAGTCCACGGTACCCCCATGCATAGATCAATGCTGCCGCACATCCGCAAAGTTGCAAGTGCCTATAGAATCTTGATACAGTTTACATTGCTTCTAGATATCTAACTGAATAAAAATAGTCCACTTTCTACGTAAAGAAAAGTGACGAATTCAGTTAACAGCTTTGATTATGTGCGTGTCAGGTATCACTGGTTGTGCCCTCACTCCCCACAATAACCCCTGCGACATATGAACTTATTGTTATGCGGTCATAGAAACACTGGCGTCATGCCGCAATCGATTTCTTAGACTGTCACGAGGTTTTGTTCGTGTGGCGAATCATGCGTTGAGGGAGTTCATGCCCTCGGCTCTAGATGTTTTGGATACCCTGTCTACACTCAGGAACGGAGCGTATTAGAATGCGCTCCCGTTTCCAAGTCTGTCTAAACAGCCGTTGCGATAACCGATAACCGTAGTATTTCAGCGTAATATGAGGGGAAAAAGTGGCAGTTTCGTAGAAATGGTGGCCGAAGCAAAAACTTGGTGGCCTCGGGCCTCCGTGTCGGCACTAATTTCAAACGCTGGTGCCAAGTCAAGTAAGTAAGTAAAAACTTTATTTAACGAGGGTAAAACATGTTAGGTACAGACACAATAAAATGGCGCGGACCTATCTACCACATAGCCGTCTCTCAGCAATAGAACAGTTAAATATTAAATAAATACACAATAAGATTGTGTACTGTGTGCTGCAGTGACTAGGTCAAGTTTAGTGTAGTGACCCGAGAAGAAGAAGAAAGCACATTTCACCTAGACTAGGGGGTCTGTTGTCAGAAACGTTGTAAAGATTCATGAGTAAAGTGAAAGCTATGATATACTTAAGACGACAAATGTTAAGATACGATAATGTGATTGACAGTAACATCACAGCAACACGTGAACTTACAATAATTGAAACTCGGTAATTTTCTGTTAGAAGGTAAAAAGGTTTGTCTGGATGAGTATAAAAGTTCAAATTCAAATATGGTTATTAATTGTGCATGGTTGTAAGACATACATGTTATGATGGTTAATCACATTAATCACAATAATATTATTGATGATAACAAGTCATGATAGAATTTTTATTCCGCATTAAAAGTTATGATATCATAAGGTTAAAGCATTATGGCTCAATGATAATCGCCGCGTTCACACGTAGCAAGAAATTCGGTATTTAGCGTTCACGCGAGGCAAAATGCGCGGTCTAAGAAATACGGTATCTAGTAAACAGATCCGGTATTTGTTGAAATACGCGGCTTCCCAGACCCCGAATAATTTGCCGTGCTTGAGAAATACCGGATCTCTTGGACCGCGCATTTCCTCGTGTGAACGCTAAATACCGTATTTCTGAAGCCGCGAATTTTATAGACTGGTCTGCGCTCGACAGTTCCAGTGTAGTGGAACTGTCGAGCGCGGACCAGTCTACGTATTTTATGGGCAGTTGGTGCGCATTGCATTGTTTATTTCGCATTGTTTGCTTGATTGTTACTAAAGCAGCTTATAGCTTGCAAATACGGCATTTCTGGAGCTGCGAATCGGCGTGTGAACGCTCGGTCGCGTATTTGTCTTAGATTCGGTATTTCGCAAATACCGTATTTCATAAATACGAGGTCTCGTGTGAACGAGGCTAATATCGCAAACGAGCAATCGGGGTGTTAGCCAGGAAAAAAAAATCGGGGAGTCTCCCCATCTGAGCGAAGCGAGGATGCTGCGGGCGCGAAGGGCCCTAGGGGGAGGGCCTTACTTTGAAATGGAGGAAATTTAGTCTGAAATACCAAAAAGTCAGGAATCTTATATGATTTTATATTCTTATAAGCACTGTTGTCAGTTATACAAGGTGTATTATATATAAAATTGGGCCGCCCTCATGCCGTCTCTATCAAATTTCATCCGTCTCATCCAAGAAAAGGCCGTCCAAAAGACGGGTAGACACACTAACTCTGGCTAACACACTGAGAGCAATTCATAATTATTTGTTTTTGCACGTGATTACAGAGACACGTAGTGTTTCCAACGTTTTTTAATGTAAAAAATACAGGTTTTACCAATCAATAGTAATTATAATATCCATATAATTGTAATTTTGTGTGTGTAATATTTCTCCTTTAATCGTTGTTTGATAGTTGGAAGAGGGTCTAGCATATCATTAATTAAGTTACGGAAAAATTTATTAGGATTTTTCATTCTAATAACGTATGCGTCTGTCAACGATTATGTTAAAAATATGAAGTTATAATATATAAAAGTTAAGAAATCAGGGTTCTCTCCTGAAATTTTAGAAGGCATATCGGGCAATCCGGCGATTTATCCCTGATTGCTAATTAGGGCTATTATGTACGCTCGTCGTAAGTGGCCCCAATACGCAGGTAAACTCGATCAGTTTGGAGACGTATATATCAAGCTATGAAAACACAGCATGACTGTATTGGGATTGTTAAATGTAAACACGGTTGGAATTTAAGGCATGTCCATTAGGCATTTCAGGCATTTGTTGCAAATTGGCTGCAGCTTTTAAGGCATGTCAGACCCATCGTGCATTAGAGGCTTGGGGAGAACCCTGCTAATGTGACAACTCTTAGGATAACTGTTCCTAGTTTGTTTAGCATACGTTAACATAAATTGTGGGCCACAAGCTACAGACAATCTAGGCAGAGATATCTTGCATCAATAAATCATTTTATTCATTCACAGAGCGATGTTAAGCCGGGTTTGCATTAAATTATCGAAAAGTTGAGGAGTTGATAAACTTTTCAACGTTCCATCAATCTTTCTATCAGATGATCAAAGTTTTTATGTTATTGACCGCGAGTCAGAAAACGCGTTAACGTTTCACCCGCAGTGTGCGTGCGGGGCGATGTGGATCCGCGTTTTTGCATGTATTAATTATTATTGAGTGTAGCCCGTGTGGTGCCGATAGCAAAAATGTACGTGCAAATAATCTCCCCCTGGGTGGAGGGACACACCTGAATCCCTGATTGCTATTATCGGAGTGGTTGAGTGGCAAAAAGTTGATCAACTCGCTGACTAAAAGTTGAGAAAATAGAACATGTTCTAATCTCTCAACTAGTTGATAGCAACTTTTACGTTTACACTGCCGATTTCGGTTGATTAGTTGAAAAGTTGATCAACTCGTCAACTTTTCAACTGGAAGTTGATAGTGTAAACCCAGCTTTATACAGAGTAAGTAATAACATTTAAGTGTAGTAATAATGATACACATCATTGCAATAGCATGTATTTCAGGTTATGCTGTACTATTGTAATAGTGAAATTGCACCCAGTAATCAGCCCTATTAAGGGCTACAGGGTTTCTTCGGAGGGGAAATTAGACAACGGCGGTAATGGCCAGTTTGGGGAAAAAATTCGCTTGATGGATTTAAAGACGTGCCATAGGCACGCATGCGGACACTGCAGGTGGGGGGGGGGTAGAGAGCTGGAAGTCCCCCTCTCTCTGGGAGGGGGATTCTGGGGGTCTCTCCCAGCAAAATTTTAAAAATTTGAATGTTAAAAATTGTTACAGGAGCATTTTCACAACGGCGATGTTAAATTTGACAACGGCGGTGCGCCACTGTGCCTCTCATGTATAAGAAACCCTGGGCTATAGACCCTATCGTCATCTACAATGTGCAAAAGGCACCATTGTGTTAATTGATATAGAGTTTTTATGTGTTTCTGTTTGTCGCTGTGGGTTTGCTTTAGTTGTCGTCGTAGTGTGTGATACCTGATATGACCTATTCTTGAATGGCTCCCTGCAACCTCGGTCATCGCATAGTTAATTTAATAATACAATTTACCCTTACGTAATATTATATGGCACATATCTACGAATGTACTGTAACTACTGTTTATTATTTTTAGAGCTAGGATCAGTTTGCATCAACTGTCTGACATGCATTTAGTGATGAGCAAGCTGTTAATTTGCCAAAATAGTGTTACAGTAAAAACCCGCGTATAAGAACCTGTATTTTTCCAGGTTAGCCTAAAAAGGTTCTTATATAATTGGTGTGTACTGGAAAATTAGGCTATTTAGGTTCTTATTTTCTTAAGAAAAAAAGGTGCTTGTGGCTGGTAGAATATTGGTGCGGTCCATTGTTTATAGAAAATATTCATATAATTATGTCTAAATGACTGCAATCTAGACAAATACAAACCCTATTCTAGGTTATCTTATTTCTTGTTAGAACAAAACTAGATTAGATTGCCTGATAGAGCTTGTTTTGGTTGATTTATAAATTATTTTAAAGTGTTAACTGAATTCTATCAGATAAGAACCTGTTTCAAATTTTAAGCTACAACAGGTTCTTATGTCAAAGGGGTCTAAATGGAAAATCTTAGCCTAACAGGTTCTTAATCACTAGGTTCTTATACGCGGGTTTTTACTGTACTATGCGTTGTCCTGTAAGAAATTAGGAAAATGGTATAATACAACTCTATAATCTCTTATTTTCTGAAATTGCACTAACCACATAGATTCATTAATTGGCCATACTGTTTATGGTAAATAGCCACTAATGTGTTACTCGAATTTTAACAATGAAACTTTGCAAAATATTTCCTCTTGCTATTTCTTTGGATGTTCTTTTAGTGAATGTCTAACCTGCTTATTTTGCTTTGCTTAGGACACGTTAATCGTGTGGTCAGAGACGGACAACTATGACCTTGCTCTCAGCTTTCAAGAGAAGGCTGGTTGCGATGAAATATGGGAGAAAATATGTCAGGTAAGTGGTTTTACATTTTTGCAGTTTCTTTCAATGTACACATTGCATGAAATTATTTTTAATGATGACCGTTGCAGTGAGTGATGTAATCCTGTAGGGGTTTAAAGGTATGCCCGCATTGCAATTGGCTGTCGGCCAATAAGCCAGTTGTGTTAGTACTTCCTCTGCACTAGTTTAGCTCTTTTTTTTTGTTCCCCAACAAACTATCAGATTACCTACCTTTTCAACTAACTGACCAAACCTTGCGGGGGATTACAAAACTAAAATCCACATTTTCTACGCGTCACACACGTTACCTTACGATGATATTCGAAATATGTGCTGTGCCGTGACAATTTCCCTGTGAGTAGTTACAGAGACAATAATGACTGATTTGATAAGTAAAATTTGAGTGATAAATTAACTTGTATGGCAGAGCGAGCAATGCTGAACCTGACTAATTGCAACACGTGTATACTACGTTCGTCCATGTGCTTTGCCATCTCAAGGTCAATTACACACGGTCAAATCTAGAATATCAAACAATAAAGCCAAATCAAAAAAAGGCAAATTACGTGCCAACTCCTTTTACGCATCCCGAAATGGAGTTGTATGCTTATTAATTTTATTCAGTGTCTGTATGTTTGGCACAGGTCTTTCTAAGCACACATCAAAATACAAATGCAATATAGGCAATTTTATATCTTCTTTGAATATGTGAACACTAAAGCAGCATCTTAGAAAGAGTATAATTTATCTTTAATCAATTCAGATAAATTATGATGATTAATTGCTAAATAATGGCGCTTGTATCTCGTAAATTTATAACATTGGTTTTAGTGTGGAAACGTTTGATTCACTCGACAAAAAAATATAATTAATCTTAATTTATTTAAAAACAGTTAAAAACACACAAAGTTATAATAAGTTCATGCCAAACGCTATTGAAAGATACATGCGTAACACGTCAAGGGAGGCAATAATAATAAAAAACGTCTAAAAACTTTCTTGTCTAATTGTGCTGACACATCAAACTAAAACATCAAACAGACAAATCATATCGTGCACCGACGTGCATAATTGGCTAACGAATTACAAGGTGTGAGTATAAATAGATTGGTGACAAATTTGCAAAATTTGCATTTGAGTGTTGCTATATATATATAGTTTTGTTGTGTGTAATATCGCAGGGTGCGGTTGTGCGATACGTGTTGTGTTTGTAGGAGTTGTTCTAAAGTGGTTGCGAAGCCACAAGATTTATTGATGCTCGTGTCTAACTCGTAACAACACTGGGCAGTGCCATGGGGACATCATGTTGTAACTCCGGCCCTACATCTAGCCATCATGTAAATCTCCTATTTTGTGGTTTTCTTCTGAACTTATCTGTGTATCAAATATTTTCAGTGTGAATTCGTAGCATCTTTCGCAACCATTTCTAGGCTAACTGTCTGTTAGGAAAGCTCTGTTGAGTCTGGTATTTGATGTTTGTTTTTGCACATTCGCGATGTAATTACACGACAATGTCAGATGCTGTTTGAATACCTGTGGGAAACATCGCTAATGAAATAAAGATGAAGCGAGATGTGAAGGATTCACAGTAATTAGCATACGCGCATATTTAATTATATATTAATAAAACAGCAGTGTTAGTACTGTTACAACATAATGAACATAATTTGAAGCTGCGATGGTGATTATTGTAGATCACTGTCGCAATCTTGGATAATTTGATACACGTTTTCGTGTTTAAAAACGATGGGAAGCCTCACATCATTGTATGCATCACGTTTCGTATCCATGTACAGTGTATATATATATACGTGTGTGTAGTTGATTGCTCATTCTAACACTGGCAGTCAAGTTAATGACATTAAATACTTTTATGTTTTGAACGTAATTCTCGTGGCTATGCTCAGACGTAGAAAACGGCGTGAACTTAATTATGATGGCACATTTTGACAATTTTCTTGCAAGTTTTTTTTTCAATAAAAAGTACGTATTCTCAACACAAAATAAATTCATTTAGATGAGAGACTTTCCTCAGGTAGTTTAAAAAGCAGCCATTTAAATTGACTACGTCACGAATTTTCTATAGGGTATATTTGTAAAAAAAAAAATTGTTGCAATTTTTTTACATGAAAAGTAAGTACTAACGGCACTAAATGTATCCTCAAATTCTTACCTGGTAAGACTGTTTCTCAACTAGTTAAAAATCCAATAAATAATAAAAAATAACACATTAAATGCTTACTTACTATGGGCTATGTATGAGTCACGAGTGTTTGTTCACATCCAATGGAATAAGTATGATGCAGCAATTTAACCATAAGAAGTTAACAGAATCACTTACATTTTGTGAAAAAATGGACATAATTTTTTTACTTTTACTATTTATGGTGACGTAATCACTTTAAACATAGCATACAATTTCGGCGTGTGCTCACTCAGTGAGTGTCAACCAACACACTGAAACTGAATGTCACTTTCAGTCTACCTGTAGCCATTTGCAAAGTGCACCGCGGAATTCTTCAAGTTATTATATGCCTGCTTATTAATCAATATTTTTCATGTTGCACATTGAGCGGCTATGTCTGAACGTTCGAGGTGGAAAGAGCTGCTGTTGTGCCTGCGCATACGAAAGGTCACTTTGTCTTTTTTTGAACGCGCTGTGCACTTAGCTACCGTCCTCGGTCATGTGTAATGACATTTGTCAGTTAAATATCGCGAACATTTGACAAATTAGTAAATCTAAAAATAGCAGTTTGTGTTTCTCGATCGCGTTGACTAACGGGTACAGTATATCTCGCCAGATTTCAAGAAGGGTATCATGTTGCTACGGTACGTAGTACGTGTGTGATACTCGGGGAGCCTCGTGGTAACTTATGACATGCTAATGGAGTGAGTAGAGTGCTCGTCAGTCTAGCTAGGCTGTGGTGACATTTGAGGCTTTCAACTTCGTGACTAGCTGTGTAATCCTTGTCTCTCTTACTGTGTGGATTTGCTAACCCTAAGTCCAGTTGGCTTAATGGAGTGATGGGGTGGATGGAGTCATTGGAGTGTTCGCTGCTCACATGCGAATGTTTCTCCCACGCTCTACCTTTTAGTTGGCGTTTACGTGCGGTTACAGGGGCACCGTTGAGTGCTTGAGCGTACTGGGTGGCGGAATTTCTCTGCTATTATATCAGAACATTCCCACCCACCCCACCACCGCCACCCCCACACATCACACCACCCACCACCACCACCACCACCACCACCACCACACAC
>NW_014577724.1:110142-112028 GCF_000485595.1 Priapulus caudatus
TGCCACCCCCCACACATCACACCCACCACCACCACTGCCGCCACCCACACATCACACTCACCCCCCACCACCACCACCACTGCCACCCCCCACACATCACACCCACCACCACCACTGCCGCCACCCACACATCACACTCACCCCCCACCACCACCACCACTGCCACCCCCCACACATCACACCCACCACCACCACTGCCGCCACCCACACATCACACTCACCCCCCACCACCACCACCACTGCCACCACCCACACATGAGCTTCTCCTGCAGAGAATGGAACACGTACGTACGCACGTGGCCGATGGAAGTGTTCGAAGTGGCTATTTGATCAGTGAGCATGGGCACCTTGCAGAGTACGACTGTTTTGGAAATTCTTTTTTGCTAACTGGTGTTTTCCCTGTTGGTGTGCGTGCGTGCGTGCGTGCGTGCGTGCGTGCGTGCGTGCGTGCGTGGAAACTGTTACGAATGAGTTACGTTAACACGATAAATAAGGTCTAGGACATATACAAACGCACGCACACACGCACGCACGCACACACGCACGCTCACACGCACGCACGCACAGAGAGAGCGAGAAAGAGAGAGGCGTGGGGAATCCAGGGAAGCAGGGAGAGGGAGGGAGGGAGGGTGAGCTAGAGTGAGAAGGTGTCGAAGAAAGACGAGATGCATGTCGTGTAGTGTAGTGGTGAACTTGCAATTCACAATGTGCATACATGATGATGTGCGTACGCGTGTGTGAGCGGGAGCGTGTGTTGAACTTGAAGCGATGCAAGTAAAACGTAACAGGAGCTTGTTGATGAACAGGTTTCACGCAGATCAAGAACGAAAGTTGCAAATTCATAGAACATGCCGTCGGAAACGCTCTAGTATTCGAGATTTCGTTTACGACCAAAGAACCGAGGTAATACTAAATAGACTGACATTGATGCTTAGCCAGGAAGCCAGCCTGGGCCAATCATGCGCATTCGTCGTTGTCCGGCTGCCAGCGTTTAAATAAAATCAGTAATTGGTGTGTTTGATATACTCACGCGAAGCAGAAATCTTCTACTGAGAAGATGCGTTGTGAAGAGTGTGTGTGTGTGTGTGTGTGTGTGCTAGCAGTGCAGTAGCAGTAGCAGTAGCAGTAGAGGCAGCTTTGAACTTGTGCTGTGAGCTGTTGTCTTCCCCCACACCCTCTCCCCCTCTCGCATTTCCTCCCTTCTTCCCCCCCCCTCTCTCTCTCTCTCTCTCTCTTCCTCCTTTCTTTCCCTCGCACTCCCTTCCCTTTCGGTCCCCTATCTCTTCCCCCTTTCTCTTTTTTTCTCTCTCTCTCTCTCTCTCTCTCTCTCTCTCTCTCGAGCCCAACTCGGAGCCGGGGTTTTCGGAGCCCAACTATTAGTGTCAGACAGTGGTCACAGTGCTGTAAACATCCGAATTTTATATCGTCATAGTTTCGTATCTCGTGTGTCGAGGTTTTTCTGAATGTCAAAAAGTGAGCTTTCGCAACATTTTCACGTTATTTCTATGTTGATCGCGTAATTCTGTATAGCTGCTTAAGGTGAACGGAAATGAATTTGCTGGCAAGCACAGCAGTAGGTATTAGTCGCATTCTTGATGAAATCTGTCTGACATTTGCCAAGATTGCCCGTCTTCCATTTCCTTCGAGCTGTTGCGTGTTGATATGTTCCGTCGATCGAACTGTGGCGGGTATGTGTGCGCGAGGGGGAGAGGGCATTCTACTGCAAGGGTGTGTGTGTGCGTGTGCGTGTGCGTGTGCGTGTGCGTGTGCGTGTGCGTGTGCGTGTGCGTGTGCGTGTGCGTGTGCGTGTGCGTGTGCGTGTGCGTGTGCGTGTGCGTGTGCGTTGTGCGCGCGTGTGCGTGTGCGTGCGTGGGTGCGTGTGTGCG
>NW_014577724.1:112063-122559 GCF_000485595.1 Priapulus caudatus
GTGTGTGTGTATGTGTGACGAAGCCATTGATCGTGCCACTGCACGTATACGTAGATACGGCCTTTCCATCGATGTCTGCACACCGCTTCGCAGAACGCACGCACGCACGTTCGGCTGACATTTGTTGATACATGTTTAAATGTCAACAGTGACGTCATGGATAGAGTGCATGTAATTTGCACCTGCATGGCAGCATGAGTAATTGATAAAGTATAGTTACTCTTGTGCCGTTATATTGACATTTTACTGTTTCGTTTACCTGTTTTGCTCTGACGCCGTACAAAGTTTCCAGAAAGCCTCGTTGAGCTACTACTGCGATACATCAGTATGGGGTCCACACACGCGTTATGAATATATCAAGAGTCAGTGAATAATAATAGATATTGCATATATTATTATTCACTCTTGGATATATGTAGATGTGGTATTTTGAGAGAAATATGCAATGATAGGGCCCAGTCTATTGATCTGAATGAACTCGGGTAAATGTCAGATGTGTCAATCAAATCGATGAGTTGCAACCAAATGCTGCGTTTACACTATCGATTTTTGTCAGCAATCGTACCTGCACTTGAAATCCGTACGATTTGCTGACAAAAATCGATAGTGTAAACGCAGCATTACAGATTGTAGCTATTCTATATGGAATGGTTGGCATTCGTGCACAAGCAATACGTCAATGGGAAATTGGACTATGTAAGCATATTTCAGAGGGCAATGACTCTTGCTGATCAAAGTTAGCAATTACACGTTTGTCGTTTTCCATAAATTATCAGTTTTAACAAAGTATCATTTCTACTTTACTTGTTATACACACGCGTGGTTTGTCGCGTAAATTATCTTGGCTTGTAATTGTTTGCCTGTTAAAGCTCTAGCAGTAATCTAAATCAATGCAAAATTGACACCCTCTAATACACATTTAATTCACAAATAAGGTCATTGTTGCAAATCTGATTGATATGTTTATACGTGTGCACGTGTTACGTACTGGTGTCAAAAACCAATGGGGGGGGGGGTTACACGGCAAATGTTAATTATCTTGGTAAAAGTATCTTTGCCGGTATGGAATGCCGAATTGGTTTCTCTATTGCTAACCTGTATGAGGCTTCCCTCGAATTGAATAATTACCATAAGAGATTACTGCCTGGCCGCAGAAATTCTTAAAGGTCAGACATGCGACCCCTGAAAAGCGAGTGGACTGCAATTTGGCCTTGCTATCGCGTTCTATCTCTCCTGCTCCTCTTCTTACTCTCCCTCTTCCTCCTCCTCCCCCTCCTCCCCCTCATCCTCCTCCTCATCTTCCTCCAGCTTCTCCTCTTCCTCTCTTTCTCTCGCTCTCTCACTACCCCTCCCCCTCTCTCTCACTACCCCTCCCTCCCTCTCTCTCTCTCACTTTGACATTTAGCCTGTGTGTGTGAAACTGGCAGCTGCCGATCAGCAGGAGGATGCCAGCCTGGCATCATTGTACGGCTGCTGGAAGCTCGGCGACGGGCAAGTGCGCGCGCTCCGGCGCCACAGTACGCGCGCTGCTATTAAACGCGTGAAGCGTGATTATATTCGCCGTGACCGCGAACTGAGTGAGACGACGGTGCGGCGCACTCCTCGTCCGTCTGCTGCTCGACGATAGAGAGAGAGAGAGAGCGAGAGAGAGAGAGAGAATGATTTCACATTTCTGCTGAATTCTGAGAACTTTGTTCTGTCGGATTCCCCGGCGTTGCGTTGTATTGCACTATTGCACTATATATTGCTCGGGGAAATGATGTGTGGTGAGATTGGGGTGTGAGTTTCGTGTTAAGAGGTTACATGATGTTTTTAGTTTACGAGGTGACGTCATAGATTGCTATGGCAAAATTAAATGTTGGTTGACTTAACTTTACATAGCAGAGAAATTATTAGGTTTGGCAACGTGTTGCTAAGCACGTTACACTTACATTGCGTTAACTTATGTTACGTTAAGCAGACTGATGTGTATGTAACCTCCATACCACACATCTTGGCTTGCACACAATTGGCTTGCACTTACTGGCCCACACTATATGCTGAGAGGCATTGTTTGAGGGATGGATCTGCGTTTGAACAAAAATGGACTTGATAGTCGATGGTGTTTACATTTTTTTAATTTTCACAGCAAGTTTAGATGCGAACTCACGTTATAGTTATTTATATATGCGTTTTCACACTGTTTTGGAGGCACTTTTAAACAAGGTTTTTTGTTGACGTGCGTGCGCACGTAGATGCGTGCGTGTGCGTGTGCGTGCGTACATGCATGTGTGTGCGCGCGTGCATGTACACGCGTGTGTCTGTGCGTTCCTGTATGTGTGTGTAATTAGTTAAATATGGCGTAGGCTGTACTTCAAGTGTGCCAAAATAATCAATAAACTTCATTTAGAGTGTCCCCACAAAATTGATCAATGGCTTAGACGAATGGCCCAAATACATACATTTTCTATGAAAAATGGGTAAAAAGTTCATTTTTATTTTCATTTGTATTCGATTTGTGTGAGGAGGGATATGAATCTAACAAAACTCAAGTAGTAAACAGCGTGGAAACTCCAGATAAAGGTTTCAACACTGTGTATTGAAACTCCATACAGCCGCTGTGTACCTAACACGAGCGCACACAGACAGATAAATGGATTGCCGAGCTCACAGAAGACTACTCAATCTTAATGTGTGACACATTACAGAAATATATAGTGCTGTTGTTGTAGTAAACTACCTGTTCAAAGATTAATTTTGATTGCGAATTATAATTCGATTAGTTGCAACTTGCCAACGTTAGTTGCAACTATTAGATTTAGTTATAAGAGTATAGGGTGTGTTTAAGTTGCGTATCTTTAATAGCATTAGTAGTTGCTTAAATGGCACACATTATTTTCTAAATATTCACTCACGTATTCTGAACTTGTCTTGTTTAAAAGTCAAGCATGGGTTTCATGTAACAATCAACTGCCATTGAGTTTTGTATCCACACGTAGTTACTCTCTTTCTCTACCAACAGTGTGGTACAAAGGTGTAGTAAACCTATACTAGCATGTCCACTTCGTGTCGTGAGTCATTTAGCAATGGCCGAAATGTGTGCAAGACTAGCACTGACTACTAACCAATCGTATTTAACTTATCTTTATTATGTTCTTTTTAGTAGTTTAACAGGGCAGCCGTGTTTCATAAATTCTGTTCTATTCTCTATTGCTTACTGTATCTGTGTCTTGTTAGTATTTCCATGTATTGACACACAGCATGAGCTGCTACCTAATAAGTAATATCGTTAGTGCAATTAAGTTGATCGTAATGGCTTTTTTGTGTGATTGCTTCATTACCGCTATTGTTAGCCGGGGTACCGCAGAAATTAACTTGTGAACAAGGCAGTCCAACGGACTCCCTGCCCTCATAAAGAGTGAGTCCGCAGCAAAATGAGGGAGTCTGCAGTCTGAAGTTCAAAACTAGAGATATTAACAATAACGCATGTTATTATTTTGAAGATTCGTGGGGTTGCACGTCTGCCAAATTTTCTTTGGGCATTTACTGAAACCTTCCGCGAGGCCGTGCTCTGGAATGAACTAGTTAGTATAGCAGAATTTTTAGGGAGTCACACGGATTCTTGCATATGTCAAATCAGGAAGTATTTGACTCCGGATTTGCGTTAATTTCGCACCCTGGTTTATAGTACAGATGAAGCCTATCACAGTGTTGCATGTGTAGTATAGGGTAGTCACTATTACATGCTGTTACTCTTTATCAAAATCATTGATACGAATTTACCAACTTTGCATGGCTTGATGCCAAATCAAGGGCAACAGGCAGCAGTCTTGCTGCATGTAAGGGTGAGTTTGCTGCCTGCAGTGAAACGTCAGCAGCAAATGCGTGCTGCCGAGAAATTCCTAATAAATCATAGAAAATGCACCAGAGTTTCTGCCTCGACCTTTTCGCTGGCAGCAAGTACTTGTTGCCTGGCGAAAAAAGTTAATTTCTAACCGTGCACGATGATCAGGTAATCCGTATTTTTCCGTGCTGCTAGTGTTTGTATTGATTAGCGGTGCGTGATCTTATTTTTAGACTTGCGTTGCGGTTTTTTCTGAGTGTGGAAAAATATGGTGTCAAATACGTTTTCCCTTTGCCCTTTGCGCGAGTTCTCGGCTAAACGTGTTGGAGTCGTGTTATATTTTATGTTTTCCGCAGATCAGGCAGCAACTTTCACATGCATCGGATTATCGTTATTACGTCTGTGTCATTGGGAACGCACGTTGTTCGCGCACGCAACTGTCGCCAAAGGCCCCTAATATGTTTATTATATTATATTATATTAAATTATTTATATTATTGTTATTTCCAAAGTGGATCACGGCATTAGCCGGTGGCTTCTGGGTTGGCCGTGGTCCAACCTGGATTCAATCCAGAATTTTTTGCGTTTTTATTGCTATTATCACAGAATTATTGTTACTAGCTGGAACCCGCGCTATGCGCGGGCTTAGTGACTGTGATGCATGTGTCACCATTAGTGTTATGTGTAAGGCGTTATATGGAGAGTTTAGTTGTTTTTTTATGGTTGAGATGTCAATACAAATACATGTACAACTAGAGCACTCGGAGAGCGCAGACCTCCGCCAAGGCAGCTCAATTCTCTCACTGTGGAAAATTTTATGAATTAATTAATTAATTAAATAATTAATTGGATCCGGATCACCACGAAAATGTAATCAATTCTAAGTTACCCCATTTCGGACCTATCCTGAAAATTTAATTAATTGGATCCGAATCACCACCAAAATGTAATCAATTCTAAGTTACCCCATTTCTGACCTATCCTGAAAATTTAATTAATTAATTAGTTAATTGGATCCGGATCACCACCAAAATGTAATCAATTCTAAGTTACCCCATTTCTGACCTATCCTGAAAATTTAATTAATTAATTAATTGGATCCGGATCAGAACCAAAATCTCATCAATTCTAAGTGAGCCCGTTTCTGACCTATCCTGAAAATTTCATGACAATCCGTTCTTAACTTTTTGAGTTAGGCTGTACACAAAGAAACAAACACACGCCGATGAAAACATAACCTCCTGCCAATCCCTTGGCGGAGGTAATCATGCTTACACGTAACACATTAAAGGGAGAGATTACTCTAGGTTCTAGGGTTATTTTCAGCTAATTTAGGTTATAATTACGCTACATAAAAAGTTATGAGTTTATACCATTATAATATTATAAAAAATTGTTTTAAACTTAACGACTAAGTTTGATTACACGACCGGTCTGCGCCATCAAAGCGCATGATCTCGATAAATTCGCCCGCAAAAATCACTTTCGACCAAGAGGCTAAGACGAGGGTGTTTCCTTGATTATATTAATTAAAGCAAAAAGGATTGTAATATGCTTTATAATAGAATATCATTCGTTTATATGGATTAAATTTGCCCTAAAATGATATCGTTCGATTAATAGCATTTTAGGTATTAATATATGTGCACATTTTGTGATTGCGCGTCTGGTCTTGTAACCTGCAATAATATTATTGTCAAATGAGCAACTTTTTTCGGCGGTGGCAGCACGTCGGCGGTGTCATGGCGCGTTTCAAATTTTCGTCAGCCTGTTTGATGTCGATCAAATAATTATAAGCAATTAAATATTGTATTGGTCAAATCACTGGGGGTATAGACGATTTGTTATACGTGTAAGCTACAGTTGTATGCGTAAATTCTTAGAGGCTACTGTCCCATTTAACTATTTGTTTGGCAAGTACAGTGAAATAACACACAAACACACACACACAATGTTTTATTGTATGTTGTACTGGTTTGATACGGACACTCACGTTAGAATATAGATAGACTATTTGGCTGGCTTAGGTCGTGCCACTGTATAACACTTGGCTTGCCGTTCGACGTAATATTAGTGGTTCGGCTATTCGTATTCCACTCTGCCAGGGACACGTAATATTAGTGTTGTGATCGGAAGCGCTATGTGACAGCTCGCTCTTCACGACATTCAAGCATTTTGAATTGTGCCGGAGAATCTGAAATAGTGCTGTAGAGCAAGACAGTTGCTTCGACTTTTAAATTATCTGAATAACACTCTTACAAATTCCTGGAATTGCAAAAGTACCTCGATGGCGAGGCGAAGTGTAAGTGCATTTCTTCAAGTCAGATCTGTGGAATTAATCTGTACATTCATCATATCGTAAACTATGCCAAAATAGTAGCTGGATTTATCTTATTAATGCTTATTTCTATTACATTGCGCTTACAAAAAATACTGTGCATGCCAGCCAGACGTTGACAGACGGCGAAATATTTATAGCCAACGTTCAGACGGCCGAATATTAGGCAAAGGCAAGATATAGCTGCCCATTATTTTAGGCATCTTTACCTTTTTTGTTGTTTGTTTTTTTTATGCCTTTTTTACCGTTTTCAATGGAGTAGTTTAGAACCCGTCCCGTTGTATCAATCGATCTCTTCTGCTGAATTTTGGCGCTATTTGGATAAAAAAACTGACGGAGCCTTTCATTAGAATAGCATAGCATTACGCTACGTACTGTACATTAATACATACATACAATACATACATACATTACTACATAATAATACATAATACATCATACATAGATTACATACTAATTACTACATACATACAAGTACATACATACATACATACTACACACATACACTATACATACATACATACAACATTTGGCAAATTATAGTAAGATTATTGTTAATGTTAATATTATTATTATTATTATTATTACAACTGTCTCGCGATAAGTATCCTTTGTTCTCACGTGCAAGTGAAGCCCCAGAACATGATTGTAATTACATCCGTCTCGTAGCGAATGCCAATCATAATAACATTCACCTCATCGTGAACCTCCCCTGTCTTTCTCTCGCGCGCAGGTGCGAGGCATGAACATCATTTATTATAGTAACGTCACCTCGTCGTGAACATCCCGTCGTTCTCTCGTGCGTGCAATAAAGGCACGAACATTATTGTAGTAACGTTCATCTCATCGTGAACCTCCCTTGTCTTTCTCGCGCGCGCGCAGGTGCAGGGCAAGGACCCGAACAGGGACATCACGCAGGACCTGGTGGAGGAGAGCGAGGACGAGCACTTTGAGACAATGCCGGACACGGGTGTCGGCGATCGAGCTGCCGCAGTGCGAGCTCAGCAAGCTGGAGGAGATCAACGAGCTCATACAGTCCGTGCTGCCGTCGCCGATCCGCCGCGAGAAGCTGTCGGTCGCGCTCCTACGAGAGCGAGGGTACATGCGCCAGCTCCGTCGACGTGTGCTTCACATGTGCCGAGGGACCTGTCAGAACACCGACCTAGAGCATGCCACCATCTCTACGAGATCTTCAAGAACATGTTCCTGCTGACAAGAACTCGATCTTGAGATAATGTTCGCGATGATCTCATCTTCGACGTGATCGGCTGCCTCGAGCACGACCCCGGGCTCGCGCAGCCGACGCGTCACCGCGAGTTCCTGCGCCAGAAGGCGCACTTCAAGGAGGTGATCCCGATTAGCAACAACGAACTGCGACAGAAGATCCATCAGACGTATCGCGTGCAGTACATACAGGACGTCGTGCTACCGACGCCGTCCGTGTTCGAGGAGAACATGCTGTCGACGCTCAGCTCGTTCATCTTCTTCATAGGTGGAGATCGTCAGCATGCTGCAGGTGAGTTCGTGTGTGTGTTCCACATGTTCATGTTCTTCAATAGATGGAGATATGTCAGCTTGTGCAGGTGAAGTTGTGACTGTTCTTGTTGTTCTTGTTTTTCCGCAGTTCATGTTTTCATTAAGATGGAGATCGTTCCGGCAATGCTGTGCAGTGTGAGTTGTGTGTGGTTCACGCTTGTTCATGTTCTTCAATAAGTTAGGAGATTCGTCAGCATGCTGTGCAGCTGTGAGTCTCGCACGTGACAACCCAAACGACGACCCTGTGTGGTTCCACGCGTTCAATATTTCTTTCAATAGTGGAGTCACAGGCATGCTGTGCAGGTGGTTCGTGATGTGTTTCACGCGTTTCAATATTTTCATAGATGGCAGATCGTCATCATGCTGTGGCGTGAGTTGTGTGCTGTTGTTCACAGCGGTTCATATTCTCTCATAATGTGGAGATCTCAGCATGCTGCAGTGTGAGGTTGTGTGTGTGTTCACGCGTTCATTATATTCTTCAATAATTGCGAGTCGTCAGCATGACTGCCAGGTTGAGTTCTGTGATAAAATTGTGTGTTCACGGTTTATGTTTTAATAAGGTGGCGATAGTCAGAGGCTGTGCAGGTGGGTTCGTGCCCTGTTTGTTCCGCACGTTCATGTTCTTCAATAAGATGGAGATCGTCCGCATGCTGTGCAGGTGAGTTCGTGTGTGTGTTCCACGCGTTCATGTTCTTCAATAAGATGGAGATCGTCAGCATGCTGTGCAGGTGAGTTCGTGTGTGTGTTCCACGCGTTCATATTCTTCAATAAGATGGCGATCGTCAGCATGCTGTGCAGGTGAGTTCGTGTGTGTGTTCCACGCGTTCATGTTCTTCAATAAGGTGGAGATCGTCAGCATGCTGTGCAGGTGAGTTCGTGTGTGTGTTCCACGCGTTCATATTCTTCAATAATGTGGAGATCGTCAGCATGCTGCAGGTGAGTTCGTGTGTGTGTTCCACGCGTTCATATTCTTCAATAATGTGGAGATCGTCAGCATGCTGTGCAGGTGAGTTTGTGTGTGTGTTCCACGCGTTCATGTTCTTCAATAAGGTGGCGATCGTCAGCATGCTGTGCAGGTGAGTTCGTGTGTGTTCAGCGTTACGTCTCTACGTGCGCTCCATCTCGCGCCGCCGCCGGCTGTTGTGGAATATCCGGAGTGTTGTACGGTTTGCGCATAGATTGCGATTCGTCTTGTTGGGTTTCCTGCGTTAATTGAATATATTTTTATATTTATATATGTTTGTCTATATATATGTAAAAATTATATGTGAATACGCCACCGTTTTTGTGTGTGCATGTGGTCGGGCTTGTAATCAGATTTCAGTACACATTTCTCCATGGCTTCTTCTGTCCAATCTCTATATAACATACATGCTTTTGTGCGATGTTCTCTTATCTCAAAGGAATCTGGGGTGTAGTTTTAATCCATTTTCATAGTCGTATAGCATTTTTGTGCTACATTTATTATAATCACATGTGTGTGGCCTTTGTCTTGTATATGTGTTTATATATTAATTGGTTATGAAATTAGTACTTTAATAATATATGTAGAATGCACTTCAAGTGATGAGAAGGTATATATATATGCATTAAAAGTAATCTATTTATATTTATTCGTGGTTAATGCATTTGCTCTACAACAACTCTCAAACCAAAAGCGTAGCAGAATACAAATGGAGTGCAACCCTGTAGAGTCAACCCCCGCCCCCAACGTGATAGTTAAAGCCCGGCGCACACGTGTGCGCCACCCGGCGACAATGCAACCATCTGTCAGCGACATACCACTGTATGAACTGTACATGACCTGTTCAAACCACACCACGGGCGCTGCTATAATTGTGATCACGTGCTTCAAATCATGCATTTGATTGGTTAATCCAAAAACTGTTGCCTGAATCCATCGCCTGGTCAGCGCACACGTAGCGATTGTTCAGCGACTGGGCAACAAATATCAAACGTGTTTGATATTCCAGCGACGAGTTTCTGGCGTCAAAATCGGTGACGCCGTGCAGCGCACACGTGGGTGGCGATTTCTCGGCAAAAATCGCCACGTGTGCGCTGAGATGCGCAGCTAGCGATGAGAGAAGGAGAGAGAGAGAAGAGAGGGAGAAGAAGGAAGAAGAAGATAGAGAGCGAGAAAGAGAGAGATACAGAGAAGAAAGAGAGAGAGAGGATAGAGAAGAGAGGACAGAGAAGAGAGAAGAGAAGAGAGAGCAGAGAGAGAGCGAGAGACGAGAGAGAGAGAGAGAGAGATCGAGAGAGAGAGAGAGAGAGAGAGAAGAGAGAGAGAGAAGAGAGAGAGAGAAGAGAGAGAGAGAGAGAAGAGGAGGAGAAGAGAGAGAGAGAGAGAAGAGAGAGAGAGAGAGGAGGGAGGGAGAGAGAAGAAGAGGGGGAGAGAGAGAGAGAGAGAGGCGGTGGGCGAGCACGAGACAGAAGGGTGGAGAGAGAGAGAGACCTGAGTGGAGAGGAGAGCGACGAAGAGACGAGAGAGAGGGACAGAGTAGAGCGAAGAGAAAGAGGAAGCGGAACCACGAATCCAGAATTCCACGGGCAGGGGCTGAAGTGCGCAATCAACAGCATCAGCACTTTGACCACTCAATAAGGCGTAGAAATCTTCGAGCCCTCGGCGAAAATGCGCGTAGTGAATACAAGTTACACGACGACCTTGCTTCTCTGGAAAGGCTACAACTGTGAAGCCAATAAGTAATTCAAGAGAGTCTAAAGCCCGGCGCACACGTGGCGATTTTTGCCGAGAAATCGCCACCCACGTGTGCGCTGCACGGCGTCACCGATTTTGAC
>NW_014577724.1:122569-130206 GCF_000485595.1 Priapulus caudatus
AAGAGAGAGAGGAGAAAGAGAGAGATGAGAGAGAGAGAAGGGATACGAGAGAGAGAGGATAGAGAAAGAGAGAGACAGAGAGAGAGAGAGAGAAGAGAGAGAGAAGAGAGGGAGAGAGAGAAGAGAGAGAGAGAGAGAGAGAGACGAGAGAGGAGAAGAGAGAGAGAGAGAGAGAGAGAGAGAAGACGAGAGAGAGAGAGAGAGAGAGAGATGAGACAGAGGGGGAGGGAGCAGAGAAGAGAGAGAGAGTGACTGGAGAGAGAGAGAGAGAGGGGGGGGAGAGAGAGAGAGAGGTGGGGGGGAGGAGAGAGAGAGAACGAGGTGGGTGAGAGTTGGGTCTGTGATACTATTGAGATGAGACGAAAACGCTAGAGAGGCATCATGTTGGATGGCGGGAGATTTGCCAAAAAGTATCGTCTCGATATAACCGATTTATGGATATCGAACGAGAGAGACGAGACGTGCCAGTTCTTTTCAAACGATTTACTTTATAAATAATAGATTTGTATATTTCTTACAGGGAAGGCTTACTCTGGAGAGGCAGATGAGAAACGAGAGAGAAAGAGAAGGCGGGGAGGGAGCAGATTTTATTTTACAGAGATCACCCGTGACTGGGGCGGGGTCTGTTGAAATTAGTGCGTCAATCAGACAGGATCAGCACATTTTGACACTCATAAGGGGGAGCGTAAATAGACAAATTTTGATGAATAATCTTCGACTTGTCTCTCTGGGAAAGGATCAGAAAGGTGGGAGCGTGTACTGAGGACCAAAAGGATGGTGGCGGATAATGTTGGAAATTACAAGTTTATCACTCGCGCGTGATAATAGGCGTGTGGTGAGTTGAGTGTGCGTGATCACTTGTGAGTCCTCTCCTCTCTCTCTCTCTCTCTCTCTCCTCTCTCTCCCCCCCCTCTCTTTCTCTCTCTCTCTCTCTCTCCCTCGCTAGCTTGCGCGGTGGAATGGTGCGACGACGTGTGACTGTTGCTTCTTTCAGGACGACGAGAGGTATCTCACAGAACTATTTAGCAAGTTGAAAGACGAGAGCACGGACGACGTGACGCGGCGGGACCTCGTCCTCTTTCTAAAGGAGTTCTGTACGTTCTCGCAGACGCTACAGCCTCAGAGTAGAGACTCGTTCTTTAAGGTTTGTACTCTCTACTGAGCAGATGATTAGTACACTGCAATGCAGCATTAGTCGTGCTTTCGCTGTGCAATGATAAAGTCAATTGAAAATGGAAATGATGCAAGCGATGGTCGAAAGTGTGCGTGCTTGCGTGAATTTTCCTGTTGCCGTTCAGTCGCCGTGTTTTTCCGGGTGCGTTGTTACTGGGGGCAGAGCGGTGACGAGCTTTTCAGTGTCGTCCACCGTAACTCTTACATTGTTGTCGTTCACGATCGTACAACACGTGAACTTTGTTGGTTTCATCGCAATGGCGGTTACTTGCATGGCATTTTTTTGCTATTTACAATGCATCTTAATATGATTGCAGACATTATCAAGTATGGGGATATTGCAAGCACTGGAAATCACATTGGTATGTATTACGACGGGTGGAAATCTCTCACACACACGTAATCTTCACAGTGCCGTTGTAAAATGTCTGGCCACTGCAAGGCATCTCTACAGCATATAATTCTTCCAAAGTATTTCTGTCCACCTTGCGAATAGATTATTCGCTGTCATAAACGTGCCAGCAGAATTAACGATCACCGTTTGTTAAATTTGCGTCCGAACAAGAGGATGTAGCACTCGATACAATGTATTTGCGTGCATGCGTGCGTGCGTGCGTGCGTGCGTGCGTGTGTGCATGCGTTAGTGTGTGCGTGCGTTAGCGCGTGCGTCCACCTGTTTGCACGTTGCCCGTACGTGCGCTTGTCGTGTGCGAGCGCACGCGGCGGTGGCGCGCGCTAGCCCAGCGCCCTGCGTTTCACGGCTTCCTCTCGTTCGTTCGTTCGTCGTCGGCTGTGTAGGGTGTGGAGAACGAGGAGGTGCGCAGCGCGTCGATCGACATCCTGTCGTATGTCGTCGAGTTCAGTCCGTCCATGGTGCGAGAATTCATCCTGCAGCAGTCGAACACGCAGGACGATGTAAGTGAACGTTCGTTAGTGCGTGCGCGCATGCACCTGTTTGTACGTATGCACATGCTGTCAGCACGGGTCGAAATTAGCGGTATCCCGATATCCGCGGGATAGTTGATTCTTGTGTTGGATACCAGATTTCAATGCTTGGTATCTCGCCGGGATAGTAAAAAAAAATCAAAATCGGGATAGTGGTTGTTGAGTTATCAACTTTATACGGCAGCGCATCTGAGCGAGTGCGCGTAGAGCAAGTGCGCGCGATCTGAGCGGGCTCAGGCACCCTTACTATCCAAAAAATGGGATACCAGATCTTTGGGGGGGGGGGATACCAGATTTCAATACCTGGTATCCCGAATGGATACCATAATAAAAATATAATTTCGACCCCTGTGTCAGTAAGTGTTGCTTCCTGAGACCTAACTCTTTTGTCGCTCCGGATGTAATGTAATTTACTAATTTACCAGTAGTGTAATTTAGAATTGCACATAGAAAGCAGAACGACGCAGAGTAGTTGTGTTGTTCGGTCAACGAGTATTGTTTTTGAAAATCACGAGCACCAAAACAGACTGCTGACTTACAATCAACTGCCACGACCGCCTCCGAACAAAGTATCTATTCCCCCGTTATCCTGTGCATGTTGTCCCCACATCTCACCCTTAAAGTTATTATTACGAGAGTTTTGCTCAGAAACCCTCGACCCAAAAAAATATAGCGAAATATAGTCTCACCTCACAGCACATATATCACTGATTTCATTAAGATTTTAAGCAGTTATATCATAAAAAATTGGATATGATTACGTGTCACGATAATGGAAAAATTGGTAAACTTGTAAATTGGCGGTGATTAATTGAAAACAACTGCATTTGAGAGAGACTGTATGTCTATGGCAGATAGGCGGCGGCGCTACTAGCTAGTCCAATACAACCGGCTCTAGTTTCAAGATTACAGCAAAACGATTGTTTACCAAACTAGTTTGAAAATTGCATGTTTTGGTGAATACGAAGGTTCTAAGACATTTTATCGTTACTCTAGACAATGGCTGTTACTCAAGCAATAACGGTAGGTATCATGAAAGTGGTGAAAACACTGGAAAACTCGTAATAATTACTTTAAAGTAATAACATCACCATAAATAGTACAAAGTAAACAAAATTATGTCAACTTTTTCACAAAATGTATGTGATTCTGTTCACTTTTTATGGTTAAATTGCTGCATTATACTTCCTATTTTGCTATTCCGTTCAATGTGAACAAACACTCGTGACTCATACATAGCCCATAGCAAGCATTTAATGTCGTGGTAAATATATCAAATCGCCCAGGTTTTTAGGATTTTTAACTAGTTGAGAAACAATCTTACCAGGTAAGAATTTGAGGATACATTTAGTCCTGTTAGTACTTACTTTTAATGTAAAGTAGAGTACGTATCGTAAAGGAGACTAAACGTATCGTCAAATTCTTACCTGATAAGATTGTTTCTCAACTAGTTAACAATCCAAAAAACCTGGACGATTTGATATTATGATCCTGACATTAATTACTTGCTGTGAACTATGTATGAGTCATGAGTGTATGTTCACATCGAACAATATAGTAAAATAGGAAGTATAATGCAGCAATTTAATCATAAAAAGTTATCAGAATTACTTATATTTTGTGAAAAAGTGGAGATTTGTTTTAATTTTTTATTATTTACGGTGACGTAATCACTTTAAGGATACACTCAAGACATGAGTGCTGCCGTCATTCAGACGTGGAGAGAGCCTCCCGGGTGCTGTCGCGAATTCTGTCATTGTGTTGCCGTTGTTGTTTCTCGCGGTGCCGTTGTTGACCGATCCATCTGTCTAAGCTAGTGTTATTTACCTCGGGATGTTGTTGAGACTCGTGCTAGTTTGTATGCGCACCTGAACGTTTATTAATATCATTGTACATTGTTATTAGAAGGTTATGTCGCGACGCCAATTGGCTAAAAGTGGCAATAAATGGTGCAAAGCAGATAGGTCAGTTCTGTGTCTATGAGTCATATCATGTGCCAGTTTACTGGCAATTTGCGGGATGCATCCTCAAGAGGAAAAGAGAGAGGAGGAGGAGGAGGGATAGAGAGGGGGGGGAGAGTGGAGAAGGAGGATCTTATTTTCGATAATCGATTATTTACTTTCATAATCGAGCGCTTAGTCGGTTGCAGCTTGCTGCAAACGACTGTCTTTCGATTATAATCGATCGTCGGGACATCACTAATAACTTGTGCTGCAGCTGCTTCGTTTTCTGTTGCTAGGACCAGTTATTCATCAACCTGGTGATAGAGCAAATGATCTATGACACGGATCCGGAGATGGGTGGCGCAGTACAGCTGATGGGCATCATCCGACTGCTCATAGATCCAGAGAACATGCTAGCGACGGCCACTGTAAGTAGCTCGAACATTGTCACCCTTCACGTGCGCCGAGTTCTGATGAGTTCTGTGGTCTACGGGAGTACGGTGTCTCTTCTGACTTTGCAAGGAGTGTTGGAATCGGGTGTATGCGGGGAGGGGGGTCCGCTGAATGAATTCAGGCAATAGTTTGCTATAGTTTTAATGCGTGTAATCATGAAAATACATGTCAGCATAGCCGGATTACAGCACTGTACAAGGATATCGCTTTGGCAATCTTTGACTTTTTGTATGTAGATCAATTTTAGACGATTTGTTCGTTGTCGCGTAATGTCGTTTGTGACGCTCACGTGTTTTTGTGTTTTCTGCGTCTGGTTTTAAAGCAGAAGACGGAGAAAACGGAATTTCTGAGCTTTTTCTACAAGCACAGCATGCATGTGCTCACAGCTCCGCTCTTGGCAAACACCGCTGAAAACAAGCCAAACAAAGGTACGTGTCGAACACCTACTGCGGAAACCTTGTATGCTATTGTAGCGTTGAAGTTACACCAAAGAGATTTAAATGAAATAATTTAGTTTTATTTTAATTTACTGTTATAGTAGAATAATCAAAGACAAAGTATAAATTTTGTGTTCACTAAAAGAATATATTTTACAACTAATACAGGTCTCTAACGGTACGCGCTAACACTCAGAATCCAATCCCGACCTCTCTTTAAATTTCTATTTATATGCAAACTCTTCACCAATCACAAACAAGTCCAAACTCTTCCTAACCAATCACACGCAACTACCTAGCTCTTTGTCCTTTCAAAACTCCCGCCATAACCCACATGTCTAACACCGGATCTACAGCCCTGTCTAGACTAATATTCCTAAACTAACACGCATCTATATCGCACACGCAAACTACTATTTATAACCTACATGCTAACTACTACACCTAACCCTACCCAGGCTAATTTCAGCCAAATCTAGCTACACTTACTACTTTATGTAAACATCTGTAAAACACATGTTACACTATCTTAGATCACGTTCACTTTTGCTGGTGTCATGGTAAAAATTAACGATCGGTTTTTTATTAAATCTGATTTGCTGAAGTCGGTGATATCGTTTAGCATCATATTCCGTTGAATTTGACCGTTTCTACTGTAAACTGATTTGTTTTGGCTGTAAACTGTTCAGTATTATACCCATTCTCTGATAGCTATCAGAAATACACCCATTTAAAAAAAGAAAGTATTTTGTACGATAGCCTCATTTCTTGTGCTGTTTATGGAGGTAATGATGGAAACTGTGCTATTGAAATTTATATCTTCACACGTTGCACCAGATGCATGTGATTTAGAATAATCAAAAATATTCTTTAATAATCGAAACGATATACATCTTGCAATATTTCACATTTAACTACTATTAGTTTTAATTAAATTGAGCAGCATATTTTATAATTAAATAACCTTTAATGAATTATTTTTTTGTTTATTATTATCATTATCATTATTGTATCCCTCGCGACGAAGTTGGCGGGTATACTATGGTTTCATGTTTGTCTAGCCGCCGCCGCTCGCCGCCGCAGACACTTTCCCTTCCGCTCTATAACTCGGCCCCTAATTGACCTAGCGCGACCAAACTTGGTCTACTTACACATCTTGGGGAGAAGGTGTGTCGCGTACCAAAATCAGGTCACTGCGACCTTTATTTGACCTTGACCTTCACCTTGATCATATTTTCTTTCCGCTCTATAACTCGGCCCCTAATTGACCTAGCGTGACCAAACTTGGTCTACTTGCACATCTTGGGGAGAAGGTGTGTCGCGTACCAAAACCAGGAGATATTTCATTCATACTAGATCGCGGGGGGATACATGTGGTTGGCGACAACTGCCATCTAGTTATTATTGTTGTTATTTATATATATGCAAAACTATAATATGCTCTCAGTGTGTGCATGTAAAACAACCCGTCACGAATGTAAATTGCCAAAAAAAACTAGAGCATTAATTATTATTATTATTATTATCATTATCATTATTGTATCCCTCGCGACGAAGTTGGCGGGTATACTATGGTTTCATGTTTGTCCAGCCGCCGCCGCTCGCCGCCGCAGACACTTTCCCTTCCGCTCTATAACTCGACCCTTAATTGACCTAGCGCGACGCGACCAAACTTGGTATACTTACACATCTTGGGGAGAAGGTGTGTCACGTACCAAAACCAGGTCACTGCTACCTTTATTTGACCTTGACCTTGACCTTCACTTTGATCATATTTCCCTTCCGCTCTATAACTCGGCCCCTAGTTGACCTAGTGCGAGCAAACTTGGTCTACTTACACATCTTGGGGAGTAGGTGTGTCGCGTACCAAAACCAGGAGATATTTCATTCATACTAGATCGCGGGGGATACATGTGGTTGGCGACAACTGCCATTTCTAGTTATTATTGTTGTTGGTTATATATATATATGTAAACTATAATATGCTCTCAGTGTGTGCATGTAAAACAACCCGTCAAGAATGTAAATTGCCAAAAAAAAAACTTATTGAGCATTAATCATTATTATTATTACTATTATTATTAACATTATTATTATAATTGCCTACTTGAATTGAATACTTAGAAACATGAAACATTGCGTTATCACTGCGGGGGTGCAGTATAAGCCGTGTGCATGAGCGGTTTAAAATATAAATTATCAATGAATGACCATAAGCAGTTTAAAAATTACGATTTTCAATCATCTCCTCATTAATGCTTGGAAACCGAAAACGCCAATTAATTAAACAATGCTTATAAAAACGTATGCTAATTAAACAAAACTTAACCACAAATATCACCGATGGCGACGCTAACGTCGCCGATCGAGCCGAATGTGAGCTTCCGTGCCATGGCGAAGCCGTGGCGCCCCCTGGCGGCGCACTTGTTTTCATCGCCGCGCGGCGCCGCTCGTGTTGCAGACGACTACCAGACGGCGCAGCTGCTGAGCCTCATCGTCGAGCTGCTGTCGTTCTGCGTCGAGCATCACACCTACCACATGAAGAACTACATCCTCAGCAAGGACCTGCTGCGGCGAGTGCTCGTCCTCCTCAAGTCACGACATACATTCCTCGTTCTCTGTGAGTGCGTGCGTGCGTGCGTGCGTGTGCGTGTGTTTGCGTGCGTGCGTGCGTGTGTTTGCGTGC
>NW_014577724.1:131302-145456 GCF_000485595.1 Priapulus caudatus
GTCGTGCTGGCAACGGCAGGTTTGTGGCGGATGTTGTTTTGCTGCCAGGTGCAATAGAGTGCTTCCCGTGGTACACGACCGCGCCTGGTGGGACTAGCGTGCTGTTAGCTGTTAGTCATTAAATTCAGGACGCAGAACTTCATTCATCCAGTGATGCCTGCTGCATTCTGTATTGCATTGCACTTGCTAGGTTTGACCTAGCTAAGCTATGTGGCGTGCGCCTAAATGCCAACGTCTGCGTGCCCTTTCTATAGGGATAGCATGTCGGTGGTACATTATTGATTTTTTGCCTGTATCACAGTATGTGTTTGTAATTAGGTTGAACAGTGATGCTGCCTGATGCAGCACTATTAGCAGATGCATACTTGTCATAAGGTCATGGCTAAACGCTTAGGGGAATTGAAAGCTCGTGTAGTTGTCCTAGCTGCTAGATTGTTATTTAGTTTTGGAATCGTAGTTGTTCGTGCTTGCTGTTTTAACCAGGCTGATAGTGATAGCATGCTGATAACTGTTGTTGATAGTGTGATGACTGTGGGAAGAGTATGGTAATGGTGTGATAACTGTGGTAGCTGTGTGGGTATAGTGTGCTTACTGTGTGTTAATAGTGTGATAATTAGCTAACTGTGAGTTACAGTGTGATCACTGTAATCATCTGCGTGTTAACTGTTCGTACCTGATAACCATATGGTAATAGTGTGGTAACTTCCTTTAAATGTTTTAACTGTGTGTTAACTAAGTGATAACTGTGTGTTAACTGAGTGATAACTGTGTGTTAACTGAGTGATAACTGTGTGTTAACGAAGTGTTAACTGTGTGTTAACTGAGTGTTAACTGAGTGTTAACTGAGTGATAACTGAGTGATAACTGAGTGTTAACTGTGTGTTAACTGAGTGATAACTGTGTGTTAACTGAGTGTTAACTGTGTGTTAACTGTGTGTTAACTAAGTGTTAACTGTGTGTTAACTAAGTGATAACTGTGTGTTAACTGAGTGATAACTACTGCACAGGTGCGCTGAGGTTCATGCGTAGGATCATCGGGCTGAAGGAGGACTTCTATAACCGCTACATCATCCGTGGCGACCTCTTTCAGCCCATCTTCGATGCTTTCAAGCAGAATGGGAAGCGCTACAACCTGCTCAACTCTGCCATACTGGAAATGTTTGAATTCATCAAGCTTGTAAGCATAGCTCTCGTTGCAAATCTCGTGATGTACTTCAGCAAGCGTGTTATTATGTGTGGTAATCCGTGCGTAACAAACAGCGAGTCATTGATACGGAATATATTTTACGATGTGCTTGCCGTTAGCTGATGACAGAGTGTGATTATTGACTGTGTAAAGAGAGATGTATTATCCATTTGATTTCTTACAGCAAGAGGACTCGGCTTTCGCTACACATGTAAGTACCAGTATTACGTTATTGGTGAAGTGTGTGCATGTGTTCATGTGTGAGTCATAGCTGTACATATCCTTGCAGTCGTCACGCAAATATTCACTCATTTTGAACTCAGCTGCATTATCTTGCAGTCAGAAATACGTCGCCCTAACGTTAATATTAGTATGTACTTGGTATAAAGTTATGTATCTGTATCAGTATAAAGTTGCATTAAAACCGGTGTGCCTTCTGTTCCGAACTGGAGCCAGGGTGCCTAATCCAAGCCATTTCTCATACCGAATACAGGTGCCCAAATTACGACCCCTAGCAAAATGCCCAAATTACAAAATTCATAAAACGCCCAAATTAGCAGAGCTCTGAAAATTGTGAAAATTATATCTCCATGTTTCTATCGTTATAGTGATTCATTCTGTTACTTATCTGAGGTAAAAAGAAAACATATCCATGGATATATTGAAACAATTGTGTTATATATCAGGATGATATTAATTTTAATGTTATACATCTACCTAAAAAAATATTTTACGCTCGCTGCGCTCGCCACCGGTCCCAATTTTTTTTGCCGATGGGTGCCCATATTAAGCAGCTAGATTAGTCCCTGGGAGCGTCTTGGCTTTGTTGTGACGGTCGTTTCTTTTGAACAGCAGGAGGACATGAAGGCGCTAGTTAGCCACGTGGTTGAAAACTACCAGAAGTTTTTCGAGACCGTGGATTACGTGCAGACGTTCAAGTCGCTGAAGCTTCGCTACGAACAGCAGCAGGACCGACTGAAGGACCGATCTGCACTCGATAGGTAGGACGAGACCCAGGGAAAAAATAAAAATGTATTTTTCGGGGGCTACTTTTCAAGCTCGCGTGCATGAAAATAGCACTAAACTTTGGTTTGCATTGAACTCTACGCAAATTTACGGGGGCTCTTTTTGGCATTTCGGGGGCTAAACCGCCCCGAGCCCCCGTGTATTTTTTTCACTGACGAGACCGCCACACTGTTGTCATCTACTATAGTACACAATCTATTATCCGAAATCTTTGGGACCAGACACGTTTCGGAATTCGGAATTTTTTCGGATTTCGGAGTGGTAGTACAGTACAGATATACCTACCGTATATCCTGCAACTAGCCAGTGCTAGAACCTTAGTTTTTAAGAGGCCAGGTGCTGTACCGGTATAGTACAATATGTATGAGTAATGCCAAACACGTTAATATTTCTGCAGTGAACCTTGTGTGGCCAAACGCGAGCTTTGGTGTGCAGACGACCTCCACGAAAAAACTCGGTTTTTGGAGCTTTTCGGTTTCCAGAATTTCGGATAATAGATTGTGTACTGTAGTATTATAGTATTATTAGTATTACTGGTATTATTTATAGTCACACATAACTGATGTTCGATGCATTCCTGAGGTGGGGAGATGGAAGGATTTCATGCACCTAGGGCTATTGTACCCGAGGAGATTTTTTAATAATTGATGGTGGCGCTCTCGCGTGTTTCCAGTGTACCGTCGCTGTTCCGGAACAACAGATTTCGGAAGGATGCCCGAGCGCTGGACGAAGATGAGGAGATGTGGTTTAACGACGATGACGACGATGAAGGTGAGGTAGTAGCACTGGTCTCGTTTCTACGGGGTTGGAAGTGAAGGATATGGGCCTGCTATTTATCCTCTGAGATGAGCTACCAGTAATGTCGCCCAAGTGCGTCACCCTAGCAGCAGCAGCAGCAGCAGCAGCAGAAGCAGCAGCAACAGCAGCAGCAGCAGTAGGACACGCGGCAAATATATAAATAGATTCGAGGAAAAGGACGATGTATACTCGACTTTCTCTTTTGTGGGGAGAGAATCGCTTTTACTTCTCTGTTCCCATCTTAGAAAACAAGAGAACACATGCCATATTACTTTTCTTCTGTATGAGGAGAAATAAATCTGTGGCCTTGTACAATTTAGAGACTTGATGAACATTGACACACGATATGTCAGTGTTGTTACTTTGTATTTGAAATAAATACAGTGGAATACATGGAACTGTATATAATTCTAATGGTTTGTAACAGAGCTAAGCATAACTACGTGTGTTCTATTCAGCGTGGAACTAATTTTAACAGCTGTTTATGTGTCCAGCAGATAAATCGGGCTTTTAGCCAGCTGGTGTGGTGTAAGATTAACCCGGGTGTGAACTGGTGTGATGATGCCGATGGTAGTGGTAAAATGCCATTAGCGTTGCTACAGTTGTATGTGACATGAAGTATACAATCCTGATGTAATTTCGATTATTTTCGATAGGTAAAGAGAATGAAAACCAGGAACTTTCTTCAAATAAGCCTTCGTACTTAGGAATATCGGTGAAATCACCGCCGTCAGTGCTTCTCAACAACTTTGCAAACGGCAACGGCTCGTCTTCACCACCGCCTATAACCAGTCCAACTTCACCGAGTGCAGCAGAAGCACCGGACGTACCAGTGAAGAAGGTAAATCCCCGAACATAGAATCTATTAGCTATAATGTGTGGATAGATATTCTCAGCTCTACGCACTAAAAGAACTAAGAAAGCACTATAAGCTGAAAGCACTATACAATGTAATTACATATATGTACAGTTAAACCTCGATTATCCGAACGAGACGGGTGGGGAGTATTGTGTTCGGATAACTGGTTGTTCAGATAACTGATCTGATCGTAAATAATCATTACGTATTCACGGGACCTTGAGATTTTGTTCGGATAATCCGAAATTCAGATAATTGATGTTCGGATAACCGAGGTTTGACTGTATATGTATATGTGTATATGTATGTACATAAATGTATAAAGTGGGAATTGATATTAGTCAGTTCAGGTTCAACGGATTTTGCTCATTTTTGGTCTGTGAATGAATAAGGGCTAGGGGTTTTGATATTTAAAAAAAAATTATGCAAATTAGGTAGGTTTGGCATTATATAGCATATTATATAAACACAAACAGTCTGTGGTGTCACACTCGTCTCTGGTTCGTTTTACAAGATTTCATTGACAATATCTTTAATGCCAAAATTGGTATTTCCTCTCCACTCTGCCGATAAAACGTCTATATTAGAGTAAAGATTTACAAAGTGTCGAACGCAGCATAACCTATTTATTTCAACGCGCCATCACTACAAAGCGGTATATGCGCCATCTAGCGGTCCACAAAATGTGATTCATTTTGGTTTATAAATTATTATTGCGATATACAGATGGCAATTCGTTTCTATAATGTACGTCGATGGTTGCTCAATTAAAACTGACTTCTTCTTACTCATCATTTGTGTCCTTTTTGTGGTGAGCTACAGTGTCATTGACACTTTCATTTAATAAGCAGGGCATTTAAAGCACTACGGATTGCTCTTCAAACGTCGATGATGTTTCGAATTCGTTTTCGCGTGAGGGAAGCATTAAAAAGAACAGAAACTGTTCACACGGATACCGCCTTCGCTGGATGCAATTACGCGGTGTGACGTCTGCTGTTGTTTGCTTTTCAGTCCGGTCTCGTGGGTCTGGTCGACTATCGGATGACGATGATTCTGACGAGTGAGGATGGGAGGAGGGTGAAGACGCGAGGGAGGCTCCGGCATCGAAGCGACCGCGGTTGTCAACGCCGTAACGATTTGGCGTGGTCGCTTCTCACCCCTCTGCCGCCACGGCGCGTGTCCGCTGGCTCGCGTCGGCCTCCACACAGACAGATCTCATAGCCGCCGGCAGCAGTGCTGCGAACCCCCTCCCCTCCCACCGTGACCTACACCACACATCATCCCTCCCTCCTCCGTCTCCCTCCTCCTCCTCCTCCTCCTCCTCCTCCTCCCTCCTCTCTCCTGCCTCCCTCATCGCCCCAGTGCAGCAGTTGTAGACCGCACCAGAGCATCCCCGTCTCTGTCACGTGCGACACGACCATCACATCACTGCCACGCCGTGACGTCACACACTGTGTAGGTACAGTTGCTGTTGTATATATTTATTGTTCATACGTGTAGTTTGTACTCCGGATCGAATGCCGACTAGGGGCAGTAATCGGTAGGCACTGAGTGAGCGTATATCCTGGACAGAACGGATAGGGTCGTCTCAGGATTTGTGTACATACACGTGCCCGTTCTTAGCACTCAAGTTATAATTGCATAGTGTATCTATCAATTTGTGTCTGTTTTGCGGGTGCCAGTACGTGCTTTGGAGTGATCGCTAGCACAGGTCAATATCAGAATAGAGTGATCAGTTCACCGTGCATGGTGATGGTTAGATGCAGTATGGAATAGCAGAGGAAGTTAGTCTTGACAACTACTTCACTGTTGTCAGTTGCCATATGCACAATTAACATGGAACGGTTACTAGTAATCCTTCATCTTTATCACCCATCCCCAACTAACCGGTAGGATAGAAAGAAGTCGGATGTTAGTCAAATGATCAAATTTAGAGTGAAATTCAGTCCGAAAATGATGATGTAAAATTAGCTTTTTGTTTTTGGAAAATATAATAATGATGTGAGATATAGACCTGCAGTGTATTTGCGATGTCTTCTATGTAACTCTTTATTAATCTTCACTTTATTGATATCTTTCATTTCTGTGGCTGCAGCAACTAATCAAGTTAATATAGGAACAAGTGTATATACATATAAATCTGTCTATCAAAAGTTGAGAATTCCATCCTTCAACCAAATTTGAAGTGGAAATTCCAAATACAGAATATTTTTGAGATGTGGACAGTAAACTGCTCCAGGCAAGAATTTCAATTTTAGTTTTTATCGTAACATTTTAGCTGGTGCTTTCATGAGGTGTGTGTGTGTGTATGTGTGTGTACCCTGCCTGGGACCATGCCAAGCGCACAGGGTACAGTAAAGGCTGAATGGGCTGTGGTATGGGAAGTGCATTGAGCCCGTGCTTTTAGTACTTTTATTCGTTAAGTGCAGAATGTTGGGTCTGTTTTGCATTACTAGTGTCATCATGCAGTATGAGGGTTAACAGCATAGGCACCGCCTATTGTAATCAATAATATTCTCTGTAGTCTTGTTGTACATAACATGAGGGCCTGCACCCATTGGTGGACAGTTCCTAGGCAGTGAAGGGGCAGTACTGCTTTACACCGCTACTGGAGGCATGTCCCCCTTAATAAATAGTAGGTAAACATACGAAATTACATTCACTGTTTTTATTCCACAGTGGTTTGTTCAGATTATTTTTATACGGTCTGTGATTCCTAAAAAAGATTGCAAAGTGTGTCACCTTTATAAATGAATGGATTCTTATGAGTTTACGAATGGCCAAGATGTATGCAGTAAGAAGTGCACCTTTTAAAGACAATTCTCGCTCTTTTTGTCGTGGTATAGGTTCATTTGTAGTGTTTTATGAGAATATCGTGCATGGCAGCAGCTTTACCGATGGTGCGAATCTGTGGAATCCAGCCAGAGCGTTTTAAAATCAGGGATACGCGATGCTTGACCATGTGTTAGCTCTTCGTATGTATTCTGATTTATACGATGTTGGATTGTAGAATCGAGCTGTTCTACGTATCACTACTAAGGACGTGTGTAGTTCGTTTTGTATTATAATTACGTCGCCGAGAAACAATCGCATGTTGCGATGTTTTTCACTTATTTTTTGTGATCCTGTGTCATATTAATATGAAACAGAGTGTGAGCCGCCAGTGTACAATTTCTTCTGCTGCCATCTTCAACAGACGCGCGCGCGCATACGTCACCACGACTGGTGTTGCATGTTCAGCTTTCGCCCCCACAAAAATTTTATCGCAAGTGGTCTGACTTTTAGTGTTGTGTATTCGTAGTTTTCTTTTTATATAAACTAGCCCTTTTATTTGCCATGGGAATGCCCGTTGTCCGTATTCGTCGGGGGGTGGGCGGTTAGTGTCCCTGCGGCACGGATAATAATGGTCTGTTACAACACAACCTGACAAGCAATGCCAACGTTGTCATGTCAGTCTGTAGTATCGCTGTAAGCTGTTTCACAGTTTTGCGTCTTGTTTGAATGTTCGAAGCGAATGTGTAGAGAGAGAGAGAGAGAGAGAGCACTGGCCTGAATTCTGTTTGATATTGATACGGGTTCACGTTGTACCAATCCATGTAGTGAAAAATCAGTTGCTAAAAAATCGTAGCCTTTACAAATGCGTGTGAAATCAATGGAGTACCATTTTGTAGATTGACCGGATTGGAAATTTTTAAACATGTGTAACACTGTAAAACCAAGTTGTGTATCTAAAAAATAATAAATCGAAAGCAAAGCAGTTACCGAAAGTGTTTTTCCTGGTTATTGAGCAAGCAACAGTAATAACGACGTGTGTGCGTGTATTCACGAGGACAGCAAACATGTTCGTTTATTGCACGCACCACTGAAGTAGTTTCACAGCAATGATCTCCGGCTTGTTTTCAGGGTCCCCACAGCCCTTGAAAGTCCTTGAATTTTGTCCTTTGTCCTTGAAAGTCCTTAATTTTTCATTTTGTCATTGAACGTCCTTGGAAATAGGTCCAAGTCCTTATTTTATGTCTAATGTCCTGGAATTTTATATTTTTGACCTAAAATAAAAAGCACATCTTCATTGCTGGTTATCTGACTGACCATATTGCAAGTCTTCTATAAAAATGATAAATTTAATCCAAAATTCATTTGTCTTTGTCTACTAATGTACTCTAGTATATCTATAGTATGTCTAGTAGTTTGTTTTGTCCCTAATTTTTACGTGCAGGTGGTGTAGGGGTCTAGACTATAAGTTCGTCATTTTAATATTTATTTATTACTCAGTGTTCCTATTTTGCTACACAATTGTGTGTGTAATTTGTGTATAGGAAAATACACACTGAGTAATAAAGAAAAAATTATTATAATAGTCACCATATAGTTACGACTGCCCTGCCAGACCATCCCTGCCCATGCCACCCATGACTAAAAAGTGGGAAAACAAAACTAGTTTTAACAGATACTCTTCTGTGAATTTTTGATTAAATTTAATGTTATTTATTATTATTTGTAAAGAATTTGGACAAGGAGAATATGACCCTTAATGGTTTCTTCCATGGGTTGGAGGCTGAAGAAGATCTTTAATTTCACCAGCTCAGCAAGTACTATTAGAAAGAAATCCATAGAGAAAGGATTGCTCTCATCAGAGGCGTATCTAGGAAAAACAGCGCCGGGGCAAGTGCTAAAATTGCGCCCTTTCCAACTTCTGACGCCAATGAAAAAAATTAAGAAACAAAATGGAATGTTGAGTTTTTGGTTGTTCCTCAGATTAGGATGCCAATACTTCTAAACTACAGCTACTATCCCAGGTCCAGGTAACAGGGGCGTGTACAGGATTTGTACCAGGGGGTCTAACCGTAACCCCAACTTGTGAGCACGCGAAGGACCCCCTTAGATGCGTTTTCTGCGCGAGCAAGGGGGGGGTCCGGACCCCCTGGACCCCCCCTGTACACGCCCCTGGGTAATCAACTTGTCAAATAAAGGATTGAATTATTTCAAGATATCATTTAGTTGGCAGATTGTTTTTTTTCCTTTGCCTTTTTGCGTTTTTTTACCTTTGCTTTTTTTTGCGCCCCCCTGAACATGGCGCCCGGGGCACGTGCCCCCCTTGCCCCCCCCCCTCCCTAGATACGCCACTGGTTGCACGCACGCGTGCGCGTGTATTATAGTAAATTCACATTTTGTGCCTCGGGGTGGAAAAGTTTCATCTGAAATATGGTCATTTAGCTGGCTAACTTTTCACCGTGCGACTGATGCCGTGGACGATACTATTCGCGAGAGGGGAGTAAGGAAGTGAGCAAGGCAAAGAAACGGAAAAAGGCGAGTATAGGCTATATATATATATATATAAACATGTGTATATATATAGCGCCCGAGAAAGAGGGAAAATTGCGAGAGAGAGAGAGAGAGAGAGAGAGAGAGAGAGAGAGAGAGAGAGAGAGAGAGTGTGTATGTATGTGCGTGTGTGCGTGCGTGCGTGAAGAGAAATATTGCGAGTGAGAGAGCGAGAGAGTGTGCGCGTGCGTGCGTGCGTGCGTGCGTGCGTGTGTGTGTGTATACGTATGTGTATATTATATAACGCCCGAGGAAGAGAGAGAGTAAGAGAGAGTGTGTGTGTGTGTGTGTGTGTGTATGTATAGTGAGTGCGTGCGTGCGCGCGTGTGTGCGTGTGTGAAGAGAAATATTGCGATATTGCGAGAGAGAGAGACAGACAGAGAGAGAGATTGTGTATGTGTGTGTGCGTGCGTGCGTGCGTGTGTGTGACAGTGTGTGTGTGCGTGTGTATGAGAGAGCGAGAGGGGGTTAGAGTCACGGAGAGGGAGAGGGTGAGCGGGAAGGCGAGAGAAGTAACTATATTAGAAGGAATATGTGCATCCGTGCCTGTGTGTGTGCCGTTTGTGCCGTACGTGCGTTTGTCTGCGCGTGTGTACTGCGCATACGTTTGCACATCTCCGTCTGCATTCTTCCCTCTCTCCTATCTTCCCTATTTCCTTCCTCCTCCCTTCTCACTCCCTTTCCCTCAGTATTTCCCGCCCCCTCTCGCGGTTAGTATCGCCCACGGCATTAGTTGTACGGTGAAAAGTTAGCCAGGCAAATGGGCGGATTTTAGCCTCAACTTCCCCCCCCCCCAAAGCACAAAATATGATTATACGGCTATAATACGCGTTTTTACAATCACGCAAACACACATACAGTTTTACACACACACTAACGGCTGCGCACGCTGCGGGTGTGATCGCACGTACGCGTGCGGGTGTATTATAGACGTAACTTCACATTTTGTGCCTCGGGGGTGAAAAGTTTTCAGGTGAAATACGGTCATTTGGCTGGCTAACATTTCACCGTGTTCTTGACGCCGTGGGCGATACCATCCGCGAGAGGGGAGTAAGGAATAAGTGATTACTTTTATTCACTCTTAAAGTTACTGCCTGCCTGACACAGCAGATGAAAGGTCAGCATAAAGAACCGACAATTGTTTATTATTATTAAATCTTTATTGCATGTAATTCAACTACAAATACGTGTAGGGCCTACTGAAGACAGTCTTTTTCATGGAGAAAAAATCTGATGAATGCAATAGTGTTGAACAGTTAAAATAATAAAATTTCTGAGTGATACAGTACATTGTGTGATACATAGTTCTGAGTGATACATGTTACTTCAAAGATTTACATATTGTTACAGGACTGTGACATGAATCTACGTGAATGACAATATGAAACGACTATTGTGTCATGTGCGTTGGTAATCAGCGAGCTATAGCGGCTGTTTAATTTGCTGTTGGCACTCTAAAAACAACTATTTTTTACTTTATATATGAATCTAAGGTATATAGGATGACTCTAAAAGGCTCAAACTACTTGTCACCGATTGTCCTGGAAAAAACACGTACTTGAATGTCATTGAAAAGGCCTTGAAAAAATCATTCAAACTTTGTGGGAATCATTGACTTTTTAAGTGAACCGTTTTACACATTTAAACATGAATGAAATCGACTCTCTGTTCAGCTGCTGCGGCTCGTAGGTTAAACTTCTTGGCGTATTAAAATGTGAACATCTGGTTAACATCTCATTAAAGGTGTGTTCTGTTGAGGCAATTTACATAGATTCATTATAGCACACAACGCAGCGACAATGTCCGCAATTATTGTTATTCACTCTAATAGTTGTCATATTCATTTCGGGGGTCGATATGTTTACGGGGTTTTCCGTTTCTGATATGTCTGTCTATAATTCTGATATAAATAGACTAGCCAACACTGACCTTAGACCGCATGATTTAACAGAGCAGCAAATGATGCTAGCATGTAGCCGAGTATAAAATATTATAGGTAACCGACTGGAATATCAATCGAGTAGCATTTATCTTTGATCTGCAGATGTACATTAGTAACAAACTTATTTGACCATCAGCACACTTTATTTCGAAATAATTCATGATCTTCCAGAATATCAAGTAAAACGGGTTACTTGAGATATTTGTTAGACAAATATTACCTTAGCAATTACAGTTGGACTAAAGCTAAAAAAAATTATGAAACTGTGTGAGCCTTGTTTTAAAACGTGGCTATGATTTCGTGACAAAAATAACAGTTTGGTTCATGGACGGAACAAGCACGTGGGTTAAAAACAGTAACAACGTGCACACTGCACAAAAACTTGTCATGTGTCAACATGCCATAAATTTTAGATTCAAAATTCAAGATAAATCGGGCAGACCCCTTCCACGTAGTTTTGACTAGTGCAAGTAAACAATCTTCACCTCATATAAATAAACTCCACATAAATATATATATACGATCATAATAAAAATATATTAAAATAAAGTGAGTAAAAGTGAAAGTGAAAAAAAAATCGGTGGAACGCATTGATACCTAAAATATCCACAGCATTAAGAAATTGCTTTAAATATATATATATGCACCTTTACTGTCCACAACATCCTGATTGTTACAGCGTGTTTGCATCATTCGTTTTCCAACCTGTAAAGTCCTCCTATATATATATATGTATATATATAGATGCACATACAGGGGCCTACTACACAGGTTGGTTATTTTCACACCATTGAGGCAGTTTGCTAAACAGATAGCTCTGCTACATACAGATGCCTTCCCATGGTTACTAATTCAACTGATTTGTAGCAAATCACAGTAAACTCTGTTTAAATCTGTCTGTTAGGCGGGACCTCTTGCAGTTAATGATGGCAATTAGAATGAGGAAAAGCTGGAGAACGTCAGGAGAAAAAATGAGCAATGGCAAATACAATGTTTTGTAATTGTTTATAAGATTTGTCGCACTAGTTTCATCATATCACTCCATTTATCCACTTTTTTTTATAAGCACGCGGCTGGAAATAAACGGTTGTTAAATGTTAATTCACCAATGCTGTATTTGACGTGGCAATTTAAACAGGAAGGCACCTTTAATAGACAAAAATAACTATTCTCCCTGTCATGCAATGACTTTCCACTCGTAGGACAACTTTTATGTCACCATTGTGGACACACCTACTGCTACTATGGCTCTATACTTTGCTGAATGGTAAGCAATCGGTGGTTCACATTATGGTCACTATATACTACTGAAGCAGTAAAATAGCATGAACACTTCTTGCACGGCATGGAGTAAGAAAGACAAGCAGAAGCAGCAACCACCACACGGCAACCACACTGAAAACACGGATTCACGCGATATCGAGTGACACGGTGACGTCATACACGTGGCGACAGCGCAGTACTTAGCTTATTCAAAGTGACCTTTAGCTGCGGCAGGAAAAAACAAAGGAATTCAATTAGAATGCTCTGTAGGTAACTTCACTGTGACCAAGTATGGCCGACAACGCTTGCTACTATAGCCTATAGCTATAGCCCTTACAGAAGAATACCACGCCAGACAACAATTCTTAGTGTACGGTCACACTACGCAACCGTTTATAAGTGACTGTTTGCTAACACAAGAAATGCGTTTGCTTATAATAACAGTATCTCAAAACGTGCCTATAATTAAATATATTACGTATATTTTAGAGTTATATACAGCAGCTCCCAGAAGGCCTGCAATGGACGAACAATAAATACCCGGAATGTGCCCAGCAGTTAGGAATGTGAATCATAAATAGTAAAGACCGTATATATACACGGTATTCTACGTTGTCTTTGATAATTACAGGATATAACAATCACAAATTTTAATTCTCACACAATTTGTGATTATTACTACCTGATCTTAGTGTGAATATATAATAATAGGCACGGTCATGCGTGACTAACAAGTTTCTTTGCGTTCGAGATCTGCAGTTCAACCATAAGAACCTCAGGATAACGAAACTATACCAGGAGAATACGACGTTCAGGTATATCACGTCATATTCGCCTGGTTAGAAGCATACCCAAGTAGCACACATTCTGCAAAGGGTGCAGACTGTCCATACTAACAGTACTACACTGACATTATTAGCTTTAAGCAGATTGTTAACTTCTGTGTTTGCCGTAGGTTCTTACACATGCAACAGAACCTATATTACCTGACCCGCACGTCTTCTTGCATAATCTACGTGTTAGAAGATCAAATAATCGACACACAAACAGATGGAGATATATTGTGGAGCTAAAGACTGTGCTTTGAATACGGCGCTTAAACACGAAGTAAAATTCATACTACTATAAGTACTTTCATTAGATTTCATAAAGTCAAAACACAAAACATCTAATAATGGAATGTGACGGAGATTAAATTCAATACAATATTGAACAAGAAATGCGTCGGCTATACGGTGCAACCACATGGAGTTGTGCATACACAACAAGGCACGGCATAACATCTTTACGTGACAACAAGCAACATAAGTGGTGCAGTGCTCACTAAAATCAAGAAATTAAACATGCAGACTTCCCCTAATGTACAATAACAAAATTGAGCCTAAAGAACACGTCGGCATACCCCGTAACATTTCAACGTTTTCCCCTTCATTTTAACTACGGAGAATATTATATTTCGAACGTACGAAATTGTTTTAGTCATGGGCTGTGACACGAAGGTGAAGAAATATTTGCAACCACAATTAGTAACGACTAGTCTATTGCCTGGACGGTTACTAAAATCGTTGGCAAGGTTAGGTAGGGATCTGAAAGCCGTAATCATGTAATTTACAGATTGCTGGCTTATTATCAGATATAAATCCCCCCTGTTTAAAAATTCCAAGGTTTGAAGGAAAACCCATCAGGCGACATGTCATTCACACAAAAAGTGTCTTTTGCACGTTCCTTTTTTTATTGCGTGTTCCAAACCAACAGCTT
>NW_014577724.1:145466-152411 GCF_000485595.1 Priapulus caudatus
GCTTCTATGTTATGCTCGGCATCTTTCCAGGCTATGCACTGTATTTGTCTCACGTGCATTTTTTCTTTGGCCCTTGTTTAGAAGTGAAGTGGTTTCTATCTTTTCCACGCTATGTACTGTTTTTGTCTCACGTGCATTTTTCTTTGGGCCCTTTGTTAGAAGTGAAGTGGTTTTTCTGAAAATGAAAATCGACATTAAACTACTTCGTGTTTTGAATGTGGCCACTGTCATTCTGTCAAGGCATGAAGATTAAGTATCCAAAGCGATATATAATTAAATATAGTTTCAGAAGGGGTTGCTAAATAGACGTGAGAGTGTTAAATAACGTGAAATAAAGCCTATGGTTGTTAAGAGTTAATATAGGCTTCAATTCGGCCATGTTTACGGCAGTGCAGCTCATATTTATCTGAACATGATATTTATGCAATCATATGTAATAGTAATGCTCATAGGGTCTATGTCCCCCAGGGTACTGCCGAACGTACCCTGGTCACTATTTGATATGGTTAGGTTTTAGGATTAGGGAGGGTAGATTAGGTTAGGGATAGGCGTAGGGGACTCCTAGACTCGTTAGTGGGACGTAGGTGAGCTATGGTCGCGGCATATTAGATAGTACCAGGGTACGTTCCGGCAGTACCCCGGGGAACATAGATCCTCTCAGCAATAGTAATGGTTATGTGTGGCAAGTGTGGTTGGAACAAGTACGCTGACTTTCACTTTATATCTTGTTAATGGTTCGTCGTCTGAGCTTGGTTGGAGTGAGTTGTTGTGTATATTATACTGGTTACATGGTTAATTCAGCCATTTGGGTTAGAGAAGCCATTGTATATGCTATATAATGATATCATATACAATATAATAATATATATAAGTCACTAAAGGTCAGATCATGTAGATGTCATTAAAGATATGTCCCATGAAGGTTGCTAAAGACATGTCTTACAAAGATCGCCAAAGGTATTTCGATCGTCATTCAAAAATCACTAATGATATGCCATGTGAAGGTATCATGTCACATAGCATTATCATGACGTGTAGAGAGGTTATGTGGTGATACCATGTCATATGGTCAGGCCGTGGAAATTTAGAAAATCATGACGTACGCGAGAATGTGCATCGATAAGTAGGTAACTCCGTACACATACTTGCCTACAGTTCTCTAACCTGTTGGTTTGGAACATGCATAAAAAAAGAACGTGTAAAAGACACTTTTTGTGTGACTGACATGTCACAAAGCTAGCTTATACTCATGCTGATCTTGCACAGATTGACAACAACGGCAACATTTTCACTCCGAAAACAAAAACTCAACGCATTACTCCACAAGACCGCTTACATCGCTCTGCAAAAATGCCACGGCAACCCGCAAACACAGTGCGCGGCGAGCGACCCCCGCACGCCTGCCACCTAGCGAGCAAACGAGAGAGAGGCGGCGGCGGGAGAAGCCCCGCTCAATCGTGCTCGCACGCCTGCCACCTAGCGAGCAAACGAGAGAGGCGGTGGCAGGAGAAGAAGAAGCCCCGCTCAATCGTCCCCGCACGCCTGCCACCTAGCGAGCAAACGAGAGAGGCGGCGGTAGGGGAAGAAGAAGAAGCCCCGCTCAGTCGTCCCCGCACGCCTGCCACCTAGCGAGCAAACGAGAGAGGCGGCGGTAGGGGAAGAAGAAGCCCCGCTCAATCGTCCCCACACGCCTGGCATCTAGCGAGAAAGCGAGAGAGAGGCGGCGGCAGAAGAAGAAGAAGCCCCGCTCAGTCGTCCTTACCGATCACCTCGCTCTTCAGCTTCTGCGCGAGCGCGAGGCGCATTGCCAGCGTCTTCTCGTCGACGTTCTGCTGCTGCGCGCCGCGGCCGCCCATCAGCGAGCGGGCCGCCCGCGACGACTCGGGCCGCCGCTCGGGCTGCGCTTGCTCGAAGGTGGTGAGGTTCTGCGTGCGCGCTTGCTTCTTCATCGCGAGCAGCTTGTCGCGCTGCTGCCGCAGGTACTCGGCGCGTTGCTTCACCTCCTCCGACGACAACCCACCGATGTTTGACGTCTGCCGAGGAAGAGAGAAGAGGATAGGAGGTAGGTAATTATTGTAATTAGGTAATTTATCGCTTCACTGACCCCTACGGGAGTCGGATGAATAAATAAAGAAGAAAGGTAATTTATGCTTTCTACTCCCTCTCTCTATCTCTCTCTGTCTCTATCTCTCTCCCTCTCTCTCTCTCTCTCTATATATATATATATCTCTCTCTCTCTCTCTCTCTCTCTCTCTCTTACTTTCTGGTCTTCTTTCTGGTCTGGTACTCTCTTCTCTCATACCACACACGTTTCTCCGATTACGCAAAGATCACAGCAAACATACTTACACGTAAGCTCGACGTGAGCAGGACTGAGGAGCTGGCCTCAGCCTGCGCCGACTTCACCCAGCTAGCAGCAGCAACGTCAGTTGCCTCCGTCGGTGCGAGCGGCACCATTGTCGGCTCGACAGGACCCTTTTTCTTCGTGATCGGCTTCAGAGGTTCGTTCTTTGCGATGTTTGCTTTCTAGGAGCAACCAAAAAAATGCGCCGTAATGAATCTACTTCTGCTAGCAGGAGGTTTTTGGAAGTGTGTGTGTGTATGTGATGTGCTCAACTGTAATTACTTCTCGTGCGAATAAAGATTATCACAGTTAGATCTAAATTAAGTTAAAAATAACTTACATGCACTGACGAAAATTACGTCAGTGTACGTTATTTTTAACTTAATTTGGATCTAACTGAGATAAACTTTATTAGCATGTGAACTATAAAGATCCGATGAAATTATTCAATCATGTAATTACTTCGTTTGCTAATGGCTGAAACGTTAATGTTTTTGGCAATAGAATAAAACATGCATCTGCTTTTCTTTTCAGGTTTAATTATGCGACTACTTATTTTCCACTATATACCTAATGTTTTACCTTTGTATCTTTTCCAGTTTTGCCCACCTTTGTTTCACGGTCCGGTGACTTAGCATCAACTTTAAGAGGTGGTAGGGCCGATTTGTCATCCCTGAAAGATGGAAAAGTAAATCATCATACATTCCAACACATCAAATTGCATCTAATGTTAAACAAAACTTACAAGGCTTCCACATGCACCATGTCACTTACCAATAGAATTGTTTAAATTTAATGAGACAACCCCAACTACATCATCAATTATATACCATGTACCCATTAATATATTTCATTCTTTTTTTTACTACCAGTTGGTTACTTATCGAATCCCATAACATCCCAAAACTGTTCAACTTGATCTCCTAAGTAAATGTTATCATTAATAAAACGTACTACGCAAATATGGACCTATCGTTACAAATTGTGGAAGGCACCTTAAACACGCTTACACAATGCATACATAGCAGTATGCCATGGACACTGTTAGATAAGAAAAGACTTACAAAGGTTTTACTGCTGGGCCACTAACATCTGTAGATTTGCTCCGTGATGTTGTACTGACTGCAGCTGTTTCCGCGACGGCTGATGTTGCAGCACTTGCAGCCTTGCCTTTACTGACTGGTGTGGCATCCGCAACAGCTGATGTTGCACTAGCATCTTTTCCTTTACCGACTAATGCAGCTTCTGCAACAGCTGATGCAGCTCTTGCACCCTTGCCTTTACTGTCCGAAGAAACCTCTGCTGCAGTCGGCATCACACTGCTAGCCTTTGCATTGCTGGCCGGAGCCGCTCCTGATACAGCTACCACAGTTGCCTGCTCCGTCAGTGACAACTTCACTGCCTATAACATATTGTACTCACTGCATATATGTATTATGTATAATTATGTATTGTATTGCATATATATAACACATGGGTCGAAATCCTAAGGGGCCCGCGGGCCCGATGCCCGTATTTCAAGGCTCGGGCCTGACATTTCTAATACTAGCAAGCCCGACGGGCCCGTAGAAAATCCACCCCCAGCATGCAAAACCGTCCCCGGCCTGCATAACTTGCCTGGCGGGCCTGTAAATCCCTTACCTACAGGCCCGGCTGGCCTGTAAATTTTCAAACCAATTTCTACCCCTGTAACATACTGCATATATATTGTACATATGTACATATATGTCGATACATAACTATATATAGTGTATATATATATATATATATATCAGGAGTAAATAATCACAAAAATAAATATGAAAATGCATGTCAAACTCCTTTGTGATTATTTACTCCTGACATATATATATTATTGTGTAGTGTTCAGCACTCTCAACATCTCTAGCAACGACAACATGTAAACGAGTCTGAGCTCGCATGCAGACATGACTTTCGATCCTCACCTTATCAAGAAGGTTCTTTTCGATGCGGGCACTTTCTACTAGTTTGACTTTTTCCTCTGCTGAGATAGTAAAAGCCTTCTGCAGGTCTTGTTCATCCCGTTTCTGCATTTCATCGCTCATATTCTTACTAGCTTCAAATTCCTCTTTAGATTGCCTGAATTTTTAAAATTTCAGATTAAAACTTAACCTGTATTCAATAGATTTTTGATGTACATCGGGCCCCGCCCAGCTTGACACACAATGCATCCTTATAGTGTTATAGTAATTCCATTATCAATATATACATTCGTCGACAGTATTCATTAGAGATAATTAAATCTACGTGACAAAGTCAAATACATAAGTTCCACAAATGAATTATCATGTCATTGAACACCAACGCAAATAAATTATCGAGAGAGGATGAATTATTAATTTTATCCTGTACTCTCATGATATTACACAATAGTCACATTTTTCTAACGTTACGCACCGTTATTCATACGTTATACCGGACAACAGATATATTTAGCGCCTCCTGCTTGAGATTGGCCGTTACAAGTGTTAGCCTGCGCGTACACAGCAGAGTAAAGCAGAGCACGTAAAAGCACCTGAGCACTTCCTCGAGAATCTCTTCCTCTGTCCTCTCCATGTAGCTGACCAAGAGATTCGTGTTGGGCCCTGGGACCATGGATTCCGGCAGCACACCACTCCTGGCTTGGATCTGCTGTAGCACCTGACAACCGTGACAAACAACATGGCCGCTTAAAATTCATGCGCACACTTCGCGTCACGTTATAGATTCTCACACATGAATCATGATCAAAATGACAAGAAAGCTTTGGCACTCATTTCAGGAAAAATTCAATCTGACAGTGACAGTCAGTGAGCGCAAAATAAAGCGCTACTTGGCTTCAACTTTCATTAAACACGTGCTGGTAACCAAGTGGGTTGTTATCGTTGATACCTGCAACTCGAGCTCTATATTCTTTTGCGTCATCATCCTCTTGAATATCTCGTAATCATCAGCGGCCCAGATTTGCTCAAACAAACCCTATTTGAAAACAATGGCTAATATTAATAAACGTGAATGTATTTATGCACGCAACAGCTGTTGTTAAGTTAGCGGGATCAACAATACCAGCTGCCTAGTGTTGTTAAATTCTTTGCGACTAGTCTAGAACACAATTACATTCTGATATGGACAGACCTAGTGACACATCTCAATAACATCCACTGTATTACATATTCATTATCACTAATTATCATTAATTATCACTAATTGCATAATAAGTATAACTAGACAATTCATTAAACTCTTTAGAATTCTAACGGGGTTTCATTTATTTTTATGGAACAATCATTACACACATCCTATATATTTTCAAGCATACCTGGTGATATGTTATAGATGAATTTGGGTTAGACGAACCACAAGCCTTGATGAACTGTTCCTGTGGTAACCCCATGTCTTCCAAGTAACTATTCATTAGCAATCCAACCTATGCAACAAGGATGTCACATTATGATAATGATTCAGAATTACAGCACTTGAATAATATTTCTCAATTTTATAACAAACAATAATGTATTAACAACTTGTATTAACAACAATTATACAAACATGCTTTAATTTGTAATAATTATGATGCTGACGAGACATGTTTTTTAATGTTGGTATAACAGTACATTGTACCACCTTCTCCATATCTCTATGTGAGATATCCCACATACACGGGACAGGATTGCACCCATGGACCCCCAATTTAATTCAATTTATTTTCCCAAAGACATATACCACTGGTAGGAGAGTGCCTCCTCAAAAAAAAAATTCAATAGTAATTTAATTAAATTCCTTGCAACTCCCATGTCATTCAGAGTACTTACAAAGTGAATCATATCCTCGGTACAAATTTAATTAATATCTCATCAGTGACTTTTTTTCCACATCTTCATTTAATTGGTTAATTTCTTCTTGCGATCAGCATCTTATTGCTCATAGCTGACTTGCTGCCATGTGTTCTCGCAATATTGTTTTGTAAAGACCACAATCTCTTGGGCAACTTTTTTATGATCATTCTATACCAATAAACTAGTATTCTATTACAATTATTCCAACGATCCATGCATCCACGTCGATCTAAGCATGGATTGTGCAATTTTACCACATACCTCTTGATAACACTATGCAGTAAACTGTATATGAAGATTAATTCAAATATTATTATTTATATTATTATTGTTGTTGTTGTTGTTGTGTTTATTATAAACGTCGGTATTCTGTTCCCTCTCTATTTTAGAAACAAATTACCCAAAACTGCACTGGCACTATTATACAGCAGGATGGTGAGCTCTATGTGATGTATCATTTTAATTCATCACACAACTGGGTGATACTCCCTTAGGAGTGTTCCCAACTTTAATGTCATTAACGGTCATAATAACATATATATATATATATAATATATGGTCATGGTCATATATTAGTTTGTGGTTTACTTTAATGTCATTTAGATTAGGGTTAGGGTTAGGGTTAGGGTTATCAATCATTGTGTTGTGTTCCCAACTTTGATATCATCAGGTCCTGATATCAATAATGATTAATGATTGATAATCCTAACCCTAACCCTAACCCTAACCTAAATGACATTAAACCACAAACTAATATATGACCAT
>NW_014577724.1:152421-161809 GCF_000485595.1 Priapulus caudatus
GGGTTAGGGTTAGGGTTAGGGTTAGGATTATCAATCATTAATCATTATTGATATCAGGACCTGATGACATTAAAGTTGGGAACACTCCTGAGTCCTACTGGAGTATCACCCAGGTTTTCCCCCAGCAATCAATACCAATCCCAATAAACGAGTCCATACAGGTGTACGGGGATAAAGTATGCGTACTGTACCGCCCTGGCAACGCGTAAACACACCCACAAGCTACATTGTATCCTGAACTCTTTTAGATTTTACCATCGTCTGTTTCTCAGTATGTATTATGTGTACGAACGCTTCAACTTGAGAGAGTTGCAGCAGGCATAAGGTAAATGTAGGATTTCATAATTTAGCAATACATGAGACTGTAATATATAGTAAAACAGTGACCACTTACTAAATTCCTATATGCTGCATGCTTGCTTTTATACTCCTCGCTTTCCGGAATACTAGGATCAAAGACTGAATGGAATAAAAACAAAGAAATGTTCAAGGTCATGTACCACTTCAACTCCACTTCACTCGGTATCCATCCAGTATCATGCTTAAATAAAATACATCACACAATTCCATTTCCAAGGTTTTGCCAATGGCACATAAAAAAATAACATAATGATTAGAACATATATCTAGCATTACTAACCAAATTACTTGCCAAGAGGTAAATAACCAAAATTACGTTTAAGTAACTGCTCTAACTCGATCTTTTTAAACTAAAATATTCTACACAATATTCCACTATTGGATATGAAAAGAGAAATTAAGCTATCATATCTTCTTATTGGTAAGCTAGTAAGGCTGAGAGGGTCTATGTCCCCCAGGGTACTGACCGAACGTACCCTGGTACTATCTAATATGCTGGACCGTACCTCGCCTACTCCACTAACGAGTCGCCTACGCCTACTACCTAACCCTATCAGATAGTTACCAGGGTACGTTCCGGTATACTGGACCGTACCCAGGGTACGTTCCGGCAGTAACCTGGGGGACACAGACCCTATTAGCTAGTAAGTTAAGAGACTTATAAAACCTTCCTAACTGATGTGTAAAATGATTTTTAAAACAATAATCTCATATTAATTATTTTACTTGTTATGCCTATTTCTAAAGTGAAACATAATTGCCAAAATGGGCAATTACTAAATGATTGCTTTTCATCAAAATTATACAATTAAATCACACTTAAAAAAACAAACAATAACAAATAATATGTATGGTCATATTAAACTCATTTAATAAGGAGGCAATAAACTAGTGGAATAGGCTACCATTAAACACACGAAAGAGCTATTTTAAAATGTTTGCTGGAAATGGCATTCTAACAACATAGTAGTGTAAATAGAAATATAATCAGTTTATTGTGATACATTCTGGCTGAATATTTGTGCGTGCGTGCATGCGTGCGTGCGTGCGTGCGTGCGTGCGTGCGAATGTGTGTGTAGAAATGATTTCATGGTATACTTTAATATACAGATCACTTTACCAGGTCTTAGTTTATAGTTAATGACAATGTTAATATTGACATAATTTTTGTATCATGAGATATTTTTTTCGTGTTTCACATACTGTATATATACCATTATTGTTATAGCATTATTTGGAAATTACAGTATTTTAACCGCTGCGGCTTAAAGGCCAAGACACACTGCAGCGACAGCGACCGACCGTAACGACAAATGACTTTTCAGAAAATTAGAAACTATTGTTTCCTATGAGCCATTGCACACCCATGCGACAACGACCGGCGGCAACCTCGACGACAAAAATATTTAGGAGCGGGTCTATTCTCCAGCGACAGTCGCGGGCGACACTTTACAAATACCCAATCGCAGCCATTTCCATCGGCACGTGACATTACGATTACGTCATAAATAACCAATAATGCTAGCCAAGACGTAGACTGGTCTCCAGCGCTAAACTCGCGCCGCACGTCACAAACAATGGGGCCGCGAACCAGTCTAATCAAAGCATGCAAGTTGTAACAAGCAATGGTCACTATATGACACAGTACGTACGTTGTACGTACAGTACATGATAATTTGCTGCGTATATTTTACTTTATTATCTTATCCTTATAGGCCTACCTAAAGAGTTTTTGCAGCCTGTTATTTAAAAGCAGCAGCAGGAGTTTTTGCCGTTTGTTCGTGTGATGATGTGTGCCACTGTGGCGAATGCTGGGTAAACCCTGACCTAACGTCGGTCGCTGTCGCTGCAGTGTGTTTGCGCCAGTCGCCGCGACTTTTGTCGTTTGTCGTTACGGTCGGTCGCTGTCGCTGCAGTGTGAGTGTGTCTTGACTGGATCTGGATCTGCATAGTTTAGGTACTGCGTAGCCCACGGTTACGTGGATAATAACGCAGGGAGCCAGTAGCTAGCCATGGGGTGTGACCTAGCTTGGGTAAAGCCAGGTAGTTAGCATTTTAGCCGAATGGCACTGAGGGTGGTCACAGCCAGAGTTTTTTTTGCGCCCTCAGTGGTTCTTTTTCTTAGTTTTAGTTTTACGTCCCCATTGCATTGGCCTTACTACTATACTACTAGTACTAGATTGTCGTACCCAAACTTGGAATCTGCACAATCTCGAGATTGTGCAGCGATTGTGCTGCCCAAACTGCGGATTCCCTAGTTTGGCTGACCAATCTCAAGATTGGGCAAACTGAAAACAGTCGGTGATTCAACAACCGCTCATAGCGAGTGTGTGGTGTGCGTGGTGCAAACCAAGGCCAAACTAGGAAGAGATTTATCTCATATTTATCCAATTATTTATTATAATCATTTAATATTTATACAAAGGTGCCAAACACATTGAGGAAAGAAGTTACCGGTATACTGGTTATTGTCATTATTAACTCCTGATTCTATGTATGTTTCGCGCAAAATGTTTATTTTATCTGTTTTCTAATTTATATGTGATGGTCGGCGGAAAAGCCATGGTTAAAATTGTAATGATTTCAGAAAAACGCTAGGTTCGTGGGAGGGGGATAAGTGCAAATGTGCAATGTGTAAATGATTGTATTGATTTCTATCAGGAGTTGATAATGACAAATTTGTCATTATTAACTCCTGATTCTATGTATGTTTCGGGCAAAATGTTTTATATTTTATCGGTTTTCTAATTTATATGTGATGGTCGGCGGAAAAGCCATGGCTTATGTTTCTTTGTTCAACACTACCGACATTAAATAAAGCTTACTCTACTCTACTCTACTCTACGACCTTATTTCATAGTTATGATATAACATTTGAAATCCTAATAATCATATGTTTGTGCAAGCTCTGTTTACCTCTGTTTGCCCAATCTCAAGATTGGTTGCCCAAACTGCGGATGTGCTGAAATTCCAAGTTTGTGCAAGATTCCAAGTTTGGGCACAACAGTATTACTATTTACTATTACTATTACTATTACTATTTACTAACTATTACTGGAGACTGGACTGTGGACACTCTTACACTTATTAGATTTTCTTCTCCCCGAAACTCTGTTTTCAGTACATTTAGTGTACTTTTATTGTAATTATATGCAATAAAGATATCATCATAATAATATTAATCAATAAATGCTCCAGTGACCGAGACAATTAAGCCTAAGTCAACTGACAAAATGTTTACTACTGCACTGTTACTTACTTATAGACTGTTCTTCTATGAAAGTTAAAACAGGCGTTACCCACATAGGACTTCGCAGAAATCCTACTATAGAATCAACAATCCAATCAGTCATCTTTAACGTTTAGCTTTACGAAAGATCAAAACAATGAATTAGTAAAGTGATGTAGCTGATACAGGTGACTATTCCGTGTTGACTGTTGAGATCACCTGCGACTCCGACAGGGATGAAAGAGCGAGCCCGTGTCATGAAACTAAAAGACTTGTGTCTCCCATGGGTAAATCGTTTAACAATTACTTAAACAGATAATCATCTTTATACGATAAATTTGCCACGGGGATGATCTATTTTGAACGCATTCAACAAAAAAACAGGGGTGCTGATACTGTTACTGCAGAGCTCGGTTACGGATATCCCTCGCGGGTCGCGGTTTCCTTGGCGATCATTTTAATGTAAAAATAGTAGACAATGACAAAACGTCAAAAAATATATATTTCTGCCTTAAATAAATGAAAAACTAATGGCTAATTTATTTCGTAAGATTTCACACAATCATGGTTTATAATATTGTATATATAATAATAATAAAAGAAAGTAACATTCTGCGGGACAGTAACGTGGCTGCGCCCATGTTCTCGTGTCAACAGTTCAATGTCTTGTCAGAAATAGCTATCAACAGTCGAGTGTCAGAAAGAACACTAGCATACGCTCCTTATTTACTAAAATTTAAATTCTTATGCAAGACTAGGCCTAGTGCAACATTATAAGTAATTTTTGACATGGAAATAAAAAATATTTATGGAAATACGCTGTCATTTTACGCGGTTGAACACGATAATGGTCTGTGCCGAGAATTTATATTGGAGAATTCTGTTTTTAGTTTTATTAGATGGCTGCTGTTTGCAATCGCACTGTCTATGTTAGGACTTTACTTGGAGCTACACGAGCAGGTAAATTGTGTGGTTAATGAGCTAGCCTTCAAACGAGTCTCTACTGCTAGCGAGTTTTATTGAGCAAAATTTCTTCAAAATTTCAATTCTAGTAATAGTATTACTACTATTACTATTACTATTAGTAATACTACTTAATAACTTATCACTACTAGTATGGTGGATTTTTTCATGTCTAGTCTATGCATCTTATTAGTTTTTATTACTTTGCATTATTTGTAAAGCACCAGTCAATTGACCCCCCCCCCCGCGACAGGGCGGAGAATTAACACTGCCACAGCCCGGGGTGGCCGGGAAATTAACAAGACGTTTTAACAGCGGGGTCATTTAGCCGTGATTTAACAATGAACAGCTCGCATCGGAAGTGGAGATAATGGCGGGGATTTAATGTTGGGGGACTGGAACCGAGTCTTGCCACGCAGGAAGAAATGGCGGACGTGGTAATGTCTTTGAAGAAGCAGGTATTACTATCTTTTGAAATCCTCGTTTATACTGAGCCATCCAGTTTGTTTTATGTCATTCTGTTGAATATAAAAGTGTTAGTTTGGCTGAGAGGGTCTATCTCCCCCAGGGTACTGCCGGAACGTACCCTGGTACTATCTAATATGCCGGACCGTACCTCGCCTACTCCACTAACGAGTCTAGGGAGTCGCCTAAGCCTACTCCCTAACCCTAACCATATCAAATAGTTACCATGCAGGCTACGATCCGGCAGTACCCTGTGGGACATAGACCCTATGAGCGTTAGTTTGGTTGCCTTAGGCCTTTAGATGAAAATCACATAAATAAATACTTAGACTTTACGAACCAGAATTTAGTTTTGTTTGGAATCTGAGAAATGGTCGCCAGTTATAGGGGCTTTTAACAGACTACCTGCCCCTTATGGACGGAGAAATTGCTGTTTTAACACTATGGAAGTGTTAAATTCCCTGCCTCAGTGATGAAAACTTACCCAAAAATGTAGTAGCCAGCTGGGCCCCTAAAGTAAAACTATTAGGGCCCAGCTTATGGCACAAAGCGCCGAAGTTTGGGATTCGTCTTCTTGGAAATTTTTGTTTTTGTGGCTGGGGGGGTGAACACCTTGAATGTATTTCTATATTTTCCCCGAAATATCACTTACCAAACCAGCAATAACAGTCAGCTAACAAGACAGATCACTACCTCTTACATATATTACTTTTTTACAGACAGACTGCATAATTATAGCATGATTTTGGAAAATTCTTTTATTCAATATTTAATTATTTTTTTCAATATATTTTATTTAGTATTGATCACAAATTGTATTAGATTGCATTGGATTATTTTACAACCATGTTACAACCCACATTCCTTCCCAATGATCCGTGGCAATGTCAGATAATAGATATATACAAATACATGAAACATATAAACACATGTGCTTGTATATATCTATGGTCAGGTATACAACACCATATACAACACATGCTCTCGCTCGCACAGTTCCCAGCCCTGAACCAATGAGAGCCCGGTTTACGTTTCACCAGGTGGAATCAACGTAATATGGCTGCCCCCATGAACGAATTGTGACAATGTGTTCCTACTACTAGTCCTAGCATAGATTGAATTTGTTTTCATTCTAGTGGTCAAACAATGTATCAAAATTGTAGGAAATAGTGAGCGAATTGTAATGGCGTAATCATAGCACTGAAACCATAGTTATTTTACTGATTATTGAATGTTTAATTAACTGTATAAACAAACCCTCGCATTACGGCGACTTTTCAATGAAATTCTGGGGCCCAACATTATTTCCACTCTCCTCGGGCGACTGGGCGAGTGTTAATTTTCATCATTGCGCCTTTTCCCGGTGGTCGGGGGGCCGGAATTTCAATTGACTGGTGCATAACTGTTCAGACTTGATTTTTCTATATCTTATTGCTTCAGAATACTGAACGGCTATTTGGTGCATTGGTGCTGTTGGTAATTCTTCTGATAATAAAACTGCATTTAAAAGTTACCAAAGGTAATTAATTAATCAATGTTAAGGATTAAAAATTACTTTATACATGCATGTTTTATTCTATTACTGTGTATGCAAATATTTTATATGAATGTGGTTTGTGTGCATCATGAAAACACTGCACAAAAGTACAGTACTGCTTCCATGATAAGAACCATAATAAGGTTACAGATGTCTATTCAAATTTGTATATTATGACCACTAAACTTTGGATATGAAATGTAAACATGATTAAGGGGCACTTCGCCTCTTTGGAGCAGTGTGTAGAAATGCTTAAATGGCTATATAACTCGTGTGAATAATATCTTTTTTTTAAGAATCGCTTCTGGTGATAGCATCTCTTGGGATACAGTTGACCACAACATTTGCTTCAGGAAGAACAACAACCCAATTTGTTGAGGCCACACATGTACATGATGTTATCATTAATGAAGCTGTCACCATGGTAAGGGTGGTAAAAATGTCTCATTTCTTTTCTTAACGTGGAAGAGGCTCTCTTGGGGTGTACGTTTGTGATTAATAAATAAATTTGCAAGAATGCACAACCTGAGTCCCTCACCCCCCCCCCTGGCCCAGCGCAATTTGTTGTGACATGCAAGTCACGCAGATGTTCTTTTTTTTAGCACAGGATAATCTTCTACTTGGCCATATTACAAAACGGCATCAATTATCAAAACAAAACTGAGAGGTTAATGCCCTTATTTCAGGTGAGCTATTGAATTGCTTTTGTATGTATTATTTGCATTGTAGAAGAATGCATGTGCACGTAAAATACATTTTATAACTGAAGTTTCTATCATGTTTGAAATATAACATATAAATATTGTATGTGTTGGAAAAAGTCAATACTCTTTGAAATTGTTTTCACTTAATGAAGTTATACTAGCAAAGAGTGCTAATATGTTTCTTTTAGTCTAGATGGAGTCATTGTAGGCTAAGGTCATAAGAAAACATTTGTGTAAACTACATGTAGTACCACATTTGTGTAATTTTACATGCATATATTGTTCATTGCAGAACTTTTATCCTCGGCTGGATTGTTTACGGAAAATCTATGAAGGTGTGCAGAAGGTGTTATTTCACAAATCTAAGGACACCCTTGTTGATATAAAGTTTACCTGATAATAACTGATCTCAAATGTTGATAACGTTACATAATATCAGGGGTAAATAAAAGTTGTCATTATCTACCCCTGATTATATCAATGTGGTTTTCCAATGTGTATGCATAAATAATCTAGCATAATAATCTATATATGTACATATTGTAAATGTGTTTCACTTAAAGCATTGACATGAAATTGAACATTTAAATGCTTAAAATGATATCTTTAAGTAATGTAAGTCTATATTTATTTTTATTAAAAAAATATTTCATAAATGGTCTACAGCTTATATTTCACACTAATTATATCACTCAAATGTCAAGCAAGTCCTGTTACTGTCAGATGCAACTAAGCAAGCTCACTATAGTGTGGCACGGACAGGACCTAAAGTTCCAGTATCCAACACAACATGGGTGCACAGGTCTGACCTTCACCTGACCTTCACACTAGATCCAGCCAGGATTTGAACTTTCCCTGTCCTGTATGTGGAGTGAATCCTCTAACCTTTGCTTACTGCGACTGTAGCAGGATCTGGTGATCCCAAAGCCTATGGTGTGTGATAAGCATCATACAATAATTATGATAAAGTTTGTTACTACAAAAGTTTCAGGTTGGACATGGGGGCATATTAGCTGACGATTCAACAGTTGTTAACTCTACCAGTCATTGCCTATATGCATTTTCGTCTTTTGTACTATGCATGAAATTAGTAATGTAAACCGTCAATATCATACACCTGTTTGCTATATTATTAACTAATCATGAGACCCTTGAGAGTTTTTTTAATATAGAGTCTCTGTAAAATTCAAATATTTTTGCGCTGGCATGCTGTGCACTGAGTAGGCACTCTTGATATTCTTGAGATGAATAGATTCCTGATGTTGTTGTCATAATAACCCCATTTGTCTTGCTGTCAAAGGCAAAAGTCAACACCGCTTTGCCATCCTGCAACCGAACAGGGGAAAAATCAATTATTTCTGAATTTGTTAATTTTTGTGTTATGACACAAGGATCTAAAAATCTTTATACCATTTATAGTAACAACTTCATGATACATGAATTGGTAAAAAAAAATGGGCAAAATGGCACATTTCATAATACATGTTGAAATGCATAGCAAATTCGTTTTAATTGGTGATTAATTTGCCAATGATTCACTTAACACTGCCTATAAATTATTATTCAAGCGACTATAGTACACGTATAACGGTTGCTGTATAACGACACCAATAATCTTCATGGTTTTACCTCAGCAATTAATAAACTATCTATCCACATTTTACCATATACGGTACATACAAGGTTTACACTGTTGACATACTATAAACTATGTTACACTAGTCACCACTATGATCGGTAGCTGAAGCATAGTCACAATACTTGTTTGTTTCAAGTAATTTCTCATCCTATGGTAAAGCAACATACCTCCTCTTGTTTAGATGTTGGATCGAGAATAATGTGACCTTCCTGATCAACAGTGGTAGTAACTGCACAGACTAGACATCGCATGTTAATTCCAGCATCCATCAGTGCCTGGCAACATGCATTAATACAGCATGATAAAAGCTGGTGTAGCCAATAAAGGAAGAATCCAAACACGTTTTTAAATAAAACGCCGCGACAGTACTCGTCCACAAGGTTTGTGTTCCTACATGGACACACCATTGTGTTCCTACATGGACACACCATTGTGTTCCTACATGGACACACCATTGTGTTCCTACATGGACGCACCATTTACCTTAATCA
>NW_014577724.1:161819-163163 GCF_000485595.1 Priapulus caudatus
GTACTCGTCCACAAGGTTTGTGTTCCTACATGGACACACCATTGTGTTCCTACATGGACACACCATTGTGTTCCTACATGGACGCACCATTTACCTTAATCAGATCAGTTAGAATTGTTATATATAGTTTCAGGTTTATTTAACATTTCATTTATATTGAAAGGATACAGAGCCTGTATTCTGCATCTCTTGTAGGACAATGACGACAGCAGTTCTTGGATGCAGTGCTACCAAAAGAACAGTCTCACATGTGCTCTTAATGAGTTGCTCTGTTGCTTTCTCTTTGCAACCTGTAAAAAAATATATATAATTGTACATAACTGACAACAGTATGGCATGATCATTATAACTGCATACACTACATAACATTATAACATGGGTAAAAATTGACTTTTCATTGCATCATACTCCCTCTGCTATGCATACACCTCTAGTTCATCATCTTACATGCAATGTCCTAGAAATTAGTTCTGTTGGAAATACTAATAACATATACAACGACAATCAATCTACTGCTAAAAGTATTAAATTCACAATCAATGACGTATCTGCGTGGATTAATACGAACCTGGTATTCCAACTTTGGGTTTATAAATCACATCTACCGCTGCTTTCTCGACGTGCTCTTTTGATAACTTTACTTCCACTGGTCCATATACAGCAGCTAGTACTGTAGTTTCACCTGCATTTTAAGGTCAGCAATATACATGAATCACAGGATTTAGCACTCATTCACGTTTCTGCAGAAAGATGACAGCAGACCATAGTCTGCAATCGAACAGTTCTTTACGCTGTCCCTTCCTAACTTTATACTATCCATCTTCCTCTACCCATCACCCACCTCCTCCTCCCAGCCTCTTCCCCCTCCTCAACTATCGTTGTATCGCTCTTCTTTCTGGCTTTCCCATTTTCCCTATCTCTTTGTTCTTCATTCTCCCCTCTTACTGCATCCTCCCCTCTCACCGTACTCTTTCATTCTCCCCTCTTACCTTTTCCTTTCTTCCACCTCCCAACACCTGCCATGCACTTCTACCCTCTCTGCCTCATCCCTAAATTTCTAGGATGGATCATGTGCAAGAACGCAGGGATCGCACGAAACGAAAATCCGTATGAATGTGATAGGTATGATTCGTATGAACATGATAAAATAGTACACTGTATCATTCTGTGAATGTGATACTTCACCGTAGCCGTAGGCGTAGGACCTAATCATTAATACATTATGATTATCTGTTTTATCATTCGGTCAACGTACATATGATATATGATCACTGATCATATTAGCTCCAAGAAACGGTATTGCTAGGGTTAGAATACCGTTTCAGATTCTTGCCCACAATTCCT
>NW_014577724.1:163889-167597 GCF_000485595.1 Priapulus caudatus
CCCGCTGAAAAAATCCTAGCTACGCCACTGGTCCAGCCGATGATCGATTACGAAATTACAACCGATTGACAACACTACTGATCATATATGAAATAATACTTCGCTATGCATTTTGTTATTAAATTTACCTTGGTTAAAAGTAGCTGAACCATCCGAACGAGTCAAACATGATTGCTCACATGCAAAACCTCGTAAATTTGACTGCTTCAAACAACTCATGCTTTCGGAATGAGAAATCAAAACACACGAGCCGTTCTGCAACCCCGCCACCACTCGGACAATACCTGAGTTATAAACTTCCCCTTTCTACAATTTTTATTTCGTTTTCGATGCAATAGTAAACTATATTAATATACTTTGTTTGTGTTTAGGTTAAATACATTCAATAGATCGTACAAGTGTCGATCCCATAATGCTTAAAATTGTTTTAAAAAGTTTTCTTTTGAAAAGGTAGTAACTCATACAAAGCCTGATAGATGGCGATATAGTAGAATCTATGAACGTGTGTCCTCAGAAATTATGTAAATGTATGTTAGAATACGAAGTTATTATGGTCAGTTAATTTCCTGATTTAATCGTAATCACACCCAATTGGCGCGTAGCTGTGTCGAACCGCCTGACGACGGTCTTCAAATATATTCGACGTTTTATGACGGCGACGAATGGACGACCAGGACGTCTCGATGGCTCAATCGCAGGTGCTGCACGTACTGGCTCAAGCCTGTAGCCAGGACGCAGCACAGCTCAAGCTTGCCGAGCAGCAACTGAAGGCATGGGAGATCGAGCCCGGCTTCTACTCTACGCTGCTCTCCGTTTTCTCCAATCACTCGATCGACGTGAACGTTCGGTGGCTCGCAGTGATGTACATTAAGAACGGTGTAGACAGGTGTGTTTGTGTGCGTGTTTACGCACTGTGTCACATCGCTTGACTCATCAGTGACTGTGTGTTATGTCCGTCTGCAATTGTATCACTGAGTGAATGTCGGTGATAATTATCGCTTCGTATCGTACAGAGCATGATATGTTATTCGTTGATGAATTTAATTTGTGATAATTTATTTAATTTTAAAGAGGCTAGATATAGTTAAATTAGTTGAACGGCTACTGGTTTAACACGTGGCGCCACAAAAGGCTAACGGACACTGGCGTAACTTCAAAGTATGACGACAGGCTGCAGGTTATATTTAATAGCATGTGCGCGCTGTAGCGTGAACGAGCTATGAGCTATAACTGTTCGTACGTAGCCGTTGCCAGGTGTTCTCATAGGTATGGGCTGATCGCGAACGTGGTGGTGGGGGCGATTTGGCTGTGATTCGGCTGGTGGCGTACGCGAGACAGCCAGGAAACGATGGAGAGAAAGTGAGATAAAGAGAGAGACAGCGAGGTAGAGAGACAGAGATAACGCGAGAGAAAGAGAGAGAAAGAGAAAGAAAGAGATAGACAACGAGGGAGAGTGAGTGTGAGCGAGAGAGAGAGAGAGAAAGAGAAAGAAAGAGAGACAACAAGAAAGCGAGAGCGCGAAGGCAAGAGAGAGAGAGAGAGAGAGAAAAAAAAAGAGAGAGACAACGAGGGAGAGAGAGAGGGAGAGAGTGAGAGAGAGGGAGAGAGAGAGAGAGGGGGAGAGAGAGAGAAAGAGAAAGGAAGAGCGAGACAACGAGGGAGAGTGAGTGTGAGCGAGCGAGAGAGAGAGAGAGTGAAGGGAAGAGAGAGAGAGAAAGAGAAAGAAAGAGATAGACAACGAGGGAGAGTGAGTGTGAGCGAGCGAGAGAGAGAGAGAGTGAAGGGAAGAGAGAGAGAGAAAGAGAAAGAAAGAGATAGACAACGAGGGAGAGTGAGTGTGAGCGAGCGAGAGAGAGAGAGAGTGAAGGGAAGAGAGAGAGAGAAAGAGAAAGAAAGAGATAGACAACGAGGGAGAGTGAGTGTGAGCGAGAGAGAGAGAGAGAAAGAGAGAGAAAGAGAAAGAAAGAGAGAGACAACAAGAAAGAGAGAGCGCGAAGGCAAGAGAGAGAGAGAGAGAGAGAAAAAAAAAGAGAAAGAAAGAGAGCGACAACAAGGGAAAGTGAGTGTGAGCGAGCGAGAGAGAGGGTGAGAGAGAGAGAGAGGGTGAGAGAGAGAGAGAGAGAGAGCGAGAGAGAGAGAGAACGAAAGAGAGAGACAATGAGGGAGAGTGAGTGTGAGCGAGCGAGAGAGCGGGAGAGAGAGAGCGCAAAGGAAAAAGAGAGCGAGAGCAAGAGAGAGAGAGAAAAAGAGAAAGAAAAAGTGAGACAACGATGGAGAGTGAGTGTGAGCGAGAGAGAGAGAGAGAGAGAGAGAGAGAGAGCACGAGAGGAAGAGAGAGAGAGAGCGCGCGAGGGGAAGAGAGAGCGATTTTGTTGTCTATGCCTACCAAATTACCAATGGCTACATGTGCACGTTGACCTATGAGCATTTGGCAGATATAGCATATGTTCTGTTGGGATGTGTAGTAAAGCAAAATAAGAATATAGGGACAAGGGAAAATAGAGACGGGGGAACATAGAGTTGACCCCCTCCCAGGCGCCCGTCACCCCTAGCAGTCATAAACATGCTCTGCATGCACGCGACATCACTTCGCGATACAGACATGAAACAATCGGGAGGTGGGGCGGCGCTCATCAATCGACACCGCCGCTCGCCACAACGCACGTACATCGTACGCGCTAGCAGCAAGTGCGACACACGCTGGCTATCTGCAACACCCGCTGTTGATTACACATCTCCCCCTTCGTCGTTGTACCGCCTACACTATATTTATATTCTAAACCGTTGACTTCGGTGTGCGCGTATCAGGGCCGCGAGTGCCTCTGACGTAATTTTGTTGGCTCCTACCAAAGTGCATGTCGGATAGTGAGGCTCATAGGGTCTATGTCCCCCCAGGGTACTGCCGGAACGTACCCTGGTAACTATTTGATATGGTTAGGGTTAGGGTTAGGGTTAGGATAAGGGTTAGGGTTAGGGTTAGGGTTAGGGTTAGGGAGTAGGCATAGGCGACTCCCTAGACTCGTTAGTGGAGTAGGTGAGGTACGGTCCGGCATATTAGATAGTACCAGGGTACCTTCCGGTATACCTCTCAGCGATAGTGAGCTCCTCATTTATCCACAATACACTTTACTGGGTCCAGAGTCTGAACGCATACACATTACACAGTCTCTTTAAAAGTGCATGACTTTTGCAAATTGATAACGTTTATTTTGTTCACAATCAGATATTGGAGAAAGTCGGCACCTAACGCCATCCACGAAGATGAGAAGGACCAGCTACGCCAGCATCTCCTGACGTCCTTTAACGAACCTTTCCCACAAGTAAGTGCCATTTGACAGGATGCCATCATATCAAAGATGATTACTTGCATGGGCATTAATTATGTGGTTTCACTCCAACGACCGTTATTCGCTTGCGATACGTGTGTAAGTCGCATCATTGCTCATGTGCTCGCCTAGAATGAACCAGCAATGTACTATTCACAAGCGAGAGCTGGATAGTGTTATATCCTTGGGTGTGTGTTCAAGGGAACAACGGATAATTAGAAGACTTTCACACAGAGTAACTTTCATATGGGTGCTTTATTGGTGACGCCATTATCTTGCCCCTTGCGCATGTGCACAATCATGGTTTGCTAGAGACTGCAAGTGCTGGTAGTCTTTATTCAATACACAACAGAGGGTTTATTATTAGCGGTATTATAATTAA
>NW_014577724.1:167607-170590 GCF_000485595.1 Priapulus caudatus
TTATTATTATTATAATTAGAGGTTTATTATTATTTCGTACTCAGGTAGCGACACAGGTCTCCGTTCTGATCGCAAAGATCGCCCGCCTCGACTGCCCGCGTCATTGGCCGGCGCTCGTGCCGACCCTCCTCGAGTCAGTGCGCCGTGACGACGACAGCCTGGTGCAGCAGCGCGCCCTGCTGACGCTCTACCACGTCACGAAGACGCTCGCCTCGAAGCGCCTCGGCGCCGACCGCAAGCTCTTCCAGGAGCTGACGTCCGGCATTCTAACGTTCATCGCGCACCTCTGGTCTCACCACCTCGACCGCTTCCTGCAGCTGCTGGCGGGCGAGGACGCGGCGGCGGCGGGGGAGGCCCTCGAGATGAGCACGCTCGCGCTGAAGGTGCTCCGCAAGCTGCTCGTGTACGGCGTCCGCGACTTCCACACGTCGGACGACGCCGTGTGCTGCGTCACCGCCGCGTTCGAGCGCCTCCCGACGCTGCTCGAGTGTCGGCGGCGGCTGGCGGAGCGGCGCGGCGGCGGCGGGGCGGCGGCGTCGTGCGAGAAGCACGTCGGACTGCTCATGAAGCTGCTGATCGAGCTGCAGGAGCAGCACCCGCTCTCGTACGGACAGCTCATCGGCGCGTCGCTGCAGTGCGTTGTCACGTACCTGTTCACGGAGGCCGGCGACGGGCTGCTGTACGAGCGATTCACCGTGCAGTGTCTCAACGTGATGAAAGCGATCATCACGTGCTCGGAGTATCGTCCCGCGAAGGTGCTCTCGGAGACGAAGAACCAGCTGACGCTGCGCGCGCACAAGGCGAAGATGGACTTCTTCACGGCGGACACGCTCGTCGAGATCTGCCGCCGCCTGCTGTCGCGCTACTTCCCGCTGACGGAGACCGACCTTGCGTTGTGGCGAGACGATCCCGAGGGGTTCGCGATCGACGAGGGCGGGGAGGCGTGGCGCTTCAGCCTGCGGCCGTGCACCGAGGTGCTCTTCCTCGCGCTCTTCCGCGAGTTCAAGACGACGCTGACGCCCGTGCTGCTCGCGCTCGTCGACGCGATGCGCCGGCCCGCCGACCCCGCCGACCTCGCTTTCTCGCTGCAGAAGGACGCCGTCTACACTGCCGTCGGCCTCGCGTCATTCGAGCTCTTCGACGAGATCGATTTCGACGCGTGGTTCGCGACGACGCTACTGCCGGAACTGCGCATCGCCGCTCCCGAATACAAGATCATCCGCCGCCGCGTCGTGTGGTTAATCGGTCAGTGGGTCGGCGTGAAGATGAGCGTGGCTCAGCGTCCAGCGCTGTACGAGTGTTTGCAGCCGCTGCTAGCCGGCGACGACGACCTAGTCGTGCGCGTCACCGCGGCGACGACCCTCAAGCAGGCGATCGACGACTTTGAGTTTGACGTCGAGCAGTTCGTTCCGTATTTGGAGTCGAGCTTCGCGCTTCTGTTCGCGCTGCTGCGGGATGTGCGCGAGTGCGACACGAAGATGCACGTGCTGCACGTGCTGTCGTTCGTCATCGAGCGCTGCGACGCGCGCGTCCGCCCCTACGCGTCGACGCTGCTCCGCTACCTGCCGCTGCTCTGGGACGCGTCGGCCGAGCACGACCTTCTGCGCTGCGCGATCCTCACGACGCTCGTCAACCTCGTGCGCGGCCTCGGAACCAGCAGCGAGCAGCTGCACGGGTTCCTGCTGCCCGTCGTCGCGCTCGCGACGGACACGACCGCCCGCCCGCACGTCTACCTGCTCGAGGACGGGCTCGAGCTGTGGCTGGCGACGCTGCGCCACGCGCCGCGCATCACCGCCGCGCTCATGCAGCTCGCCGCGAACCTGCGCGCGCTCATCGAGCTCGGCACCGAGCACCTGCGCACGTGCTTTTCGCTCGTGCAGGCGTACGCGCTCCTCGGCCCGCGCGAGTTCCTGGCGGAGCTCGCTGCGCCGGTCGCGCGCGCCTGCGACGCCCTCTACGCCGACGTGCGTCCGGAGGGCGTCGTCGCGATCCTGCGCGTCGTCGAACTCGCGCTGCGGCTCTTCCCGCGCGACGGCGCGCGCGCGTTTGCGGCCCTCATCCCGCGCGCGCTTGCCTCCGTCGTCGACTACGAGGACACCCCGACCGTGCTCTCGGCGTGTCTCGCCGTGATGTCGCGCCTCGTCCTCGACGGCGGCGACGCGCTGGGGGAGGCGATCGCCGAGGTCGCGCGCCGGCGCGCGCAGACTGCAGACGCCGCGCTGCGACGCGCGCTCGACGTGTGGACGGACCGCATGGGGTGCGTGACGCAGCCCGAGCGACGCAAGCTGTGCGGGCTCGCGGCCGCCGCGCTGCTCGCCGCGCCCGCCGGACCCGCGCGCGATAAATTCGCCGACCTCGTCGCGATCGTCGTCGAGGTTCTCAACGACGTCTGCTGCGAGGAGGGCGGCCTGCAGGTCGACGCGCTCGTGTCGCCGGCGACAACCGTCGTCGACGACGACGATGAGCTCGACACGGAGCACGACCGGCGGAAGCGTGCGCTGTCGCGGGCCGACCCCGAGCACACGATCTCGCTGAAGGAGTTTGCGATGGCGCAGCTGCAGAGCTGCAGGCAGACGCACGGCGAGGAGGCGTTCGCACGCATGATGGCCGAGGTCGATGCTGAGGTCACCACGCAGCTGCAGGAGTTCTTCAGGTAACCGCGGCAACGGCGCCGTGATGGTGCAGTGGCAGGAGTTCTTCAGGTAACCGCAGCAACAGGACGCGACGGTGCAGGGACGTTGACTTCTTTGGGTAACCATGGCAACGTCGCAACTGCCGGGTTACTTCGGGTAACCATGGCAACATTGAGGTGACTGTGAAGTTGCAGGATTTCTTTCGATAACTGCGGTTACCCTAACATGACAGTGGACATTGTTGTTGCACCAGTTCTCTAGGTACTCGTGATATTCATCAGGTAACCAGGCATGGCCTCTCACCTGCGAGGGTTCTCCCGGTAACCGTGGCAACGGCGAGGCAGCGGTGC
>NW_014577724.1:171160-172210 GCF_000485595.1 Priapulus caudatus
AATGATATGGAAGTTTGTCATCATGATAAAGAATCATCCACCGAACTCGTGTATGCATATATATCGTGTACTGCGAATACACATCCAGGGCCGTGGGCTGAGCCAATTCCTAGGGGGAGGGGCAAAATTTCATGACTCGGCTGTGTAATGATGAGCGACGGGCGCAGCTCTTGATCGACGTCCATAGTGGGGTAGGGGTCTGAGATAAGGCTTTCACGGATATGTGACCAAAAAAATCACGTTAGGGTTATTACGATTATTCAGGGATGAGAATTTTCCGCCGATCGGCGGAATTCTGCCGATTTGACAGCCGCGTGAATCGTGCAAATCCGGTGGGAAAAAAAGGAAAAGGAAAAAAAAAATTCTGGCGGTGATGACTATTTCTGTTTCAAATGGCTATTCCAATCAATCCAATATAATATAATTAATATTAGTTATTACTTCAGCACCAACCAATTCTGCCAGTTGTATGTTTAATTTGTTAAACTGCTAGACAGGTCAACATTAGTGTACTGCCTGTGAACTTTTAACATTGTTTGGGTAAATTTTTATATCGCATGACAATTTTATATTTTTATTATTCATGCTTGAAAGAAATGTTATACTTGTTTTCTACCAGTTTAATGTATATTATTAGCCATTATGTACAGTTGCTAGATTAGCAACAAAAGGTCATGGGGAATTAGGCCTCAAATATGTTGTTAAAATAATATTGTTATGTAGTATGGCTTTTGCAAATACCTAAATTGAGCTAGAATGTATCTCCACATGGCCTAAAGATGCCGTTACAGAGTCCATTTTTCTCAAAAAAATTCTGGGGGAATTTTCCAGGGAGACCCCCCTTGGCGGAGCACCACTCCCGTACCCTCCCCACTTGGCGGCTACGCCGCCTCGTACTTGTCCTTCGTTATCTTTTCCTCTTTTTTCCCTTCTTGCTGTTCTCAACTCTGTTATTAGTTGAGCATTTTTTTAATTTACCTCCAACATCTAGGGGGCAGCTGCTCCCTCCACCCCCCCCCCCCACAAGCTACGGCCCTAGCTGGCATCGTG
>NW_014577724.1:172220-178578 GCF_000485595.1 Priapulus caudatus
TTTAGTACCACAACCCTGTATATGCATGATTTTTCTGAAGAATCTATTTTAAGACTGGTGAAATGGCTTCTGACTGTAGATACGGCACTGGATATTTTGCAACCGCGTGTCTAGAGCTGATGCTTCCTAACAAAACGTTCATAATAACATTCACGTGTGGATTTGTTATGAACAAACGTTCGCCAATAAAGCTAATGTTTATGAAATTAATTGCACGGCGTTCAATAATTTTACATTACCTTATTTTCAATGATATGGAAGTTTGTCATCATGATAAAGAATCATCCACCGAACTCGTGTACGCATATATATCGTCAAGAGTAGATAATAACAGAGTGACATGGTCAAGAGTGTTATTATCTACTCTTGATATCATGTACTGCGAATACACAGGTCCGTGGGCTGAGCCAATTCTTAGGGGGAGGGGCAAAATTTCATGACTCGGCTGTGTAATGATGAGCGACGGGCGCAGCTCTTGATCGACGGCCATGGTGTGGTAGGGGTGGTGGATCTGAGACAAGGCTTTCACGGATAAGTGACCAAAAAAATCACGTTAGGGTTATTTACGATTATTCAGGGATGAGAATTTTCCGCCGATCGGCGGAATTCGGCCGATTTGACAGCCGCGTGAATCGTGCAAATCCGGTGGGAAAAAAAGGAAAAAGAAAAAAAAAATTCCTGGGGGTGATGACTATTTCTGTTTCAAATGGCTATTCCAATCAATCCAATATAATATAATTAATATTAGTTTTGACTTCAGCACCAACCAATTCTGCCAGTTGTATGTTTAATTTGTTAAACTGCTAGACAGGTCAACATTAGTGTACTGCCTGTGAACTTGTAACATGGTTTGAGTAAATTTTTATATCGCATGACAATTTTATATTTTTATTATTCATGCTTGAAAGAAATGTAATACTTGTTTTCTACCAGTTTAATGTATATTGTTAGCCATTATGTACAGTTGCTAGATTAGCAACAAAAGGTCATGGGAAAGGCCTCAAATTTGTTGTTAAATAATATTATATTACAAGTATGGCTTTTGCAAATACCTAAATTGAGCTAGAATGTATCTCCACATGGCCTAAAGATGCCGTTACAGAGTCCATTTTTCTCAAAAAAATTCGGGGGTGATTTTTCCAGGGAGACCCGCCTTGGGGGAGCACCCCTCCCGTACCCTCCCCACTTGGCGGCTACGCCGCCTCGTACTTGTCCTTCGTTATCTTTTCCTCTTTTTTCCCTTCTTGCTGTTCTCAACTCTGTATTCATTAGCTGAGCATTTTTTTAAATTTCCTCCAACATCTAGGGGCAGCTGCCCCCTTCCCCCCACAAGCTACGGCCCTAGCTGGCATCGTGTCTCAATATATCTTTTCACATGTATACTGACACTTGTGCAGATACATTCCTGCATGATATTACAAGTGTTTATTGAACGTGTATGCGTAGATACGCCGTGCGTAAAGACGCGTAAATAATTCTGCAATCAAGGGTACCTTTACCTACTCATGTATGCTTGTCACCTGTTAACCATGTCACCTGTTATTGCGGCCCTCGTTAACATGTTCTGTTTATGTGCTCCCACTCGTATATGCATGTGCTTATATTCAGCTTAATGCTGGTATCCTTTGATTGTTTGCACAGCTATTTCGCCTAGAAGTTCAAACGATTTGGTTAATGAATTCATTATATGAGGACGTTTGATGAGAAGAGTCGCACCTTTATTTACAACAGTCATTCGGCTCACAGCTATATATAGACATCAATCTCAAACACTTATCAAACATAATTCGATCCGTGAGCGCTTGCGTAAACCAGATACGATCTTGCCGCGCGCGTTTACACGTATCAACGTACGCTCAGCAGACTTTGCCCCCTGGCCCTCAGAAAGCTATACAATTCGGGTAATGCCACAACGATATAGCGCCATCATAGCGGTGTACGCATTCCGAGTCTGATCGCAGCTATGAAGTCGCTGCTACTGCTGTTCGGGGTTGCTGTTGCTGTTGCCGTCGCCTCGGCCGGTAAGGTACTGGTGAAGCCGGTAGGACCGGGAGAGCGTGGCAACAGCCACCGGCTATACATGGACGCCATTGCCGACATACTGGCAGACGACGGACACGCCGTCAGCATGCTCGTGGCCGCCCAACACGCTGACGCCTCCGTAAGCAAGTACAAGTTCATCACCTACGGCGCCGACGGGGCGGCACCTAACACCGCCGAATCGCAGTTTTCCGTGCCGCAGACGAGCGGCGGCAACTGCGAGCTGTTACTTAGCAACCGCACGCTGCTCGACGCGCTCGCGGCAGACGACTTCGACGTGGTCGTCGTCGACGGGTTGAGCTTCTGCGATCTGCTGCTCGTGCGCGCTGTCCAGTCCCCGTTCGTCGTCGTCGGCACGGCGGGCTTTTCGATGGTCGTCGGCAACGATTCGCCGAACATGCTGTCGTTCGTGTCGGCCGGCGCGTTCACGGCGAACACGGACCGCATGTCGTTCGCGCAGCGTCTGAATAACGTCGTCGAGTACCTACTGGAGAATCTCATGCTGGCGGTTGTCGAAGGCGGCTTCATGAAGATCGGCAGGGATTTAGACGTAGTGCAGGTGTGTGGCGAGTGTGTAGTGTAGTACAGTGTAGTATTATAGTACAGGTGCATGTGTCGACTAGTGTAGTATAGTATAGTGTAGTGTAGTATAGTATAGCTCATAGGGTCTATATGATCCGCCCAGGGTTAACTGCCAGAACGTACTCCTGTAGCGGTCCGGTATGACCTGAAAGGTACCCGGGTCACGTGATTTTATATTGTAGGGTTAGGATTAGGGTTAAGGGTTGGGTTTAGAGTTGAGAAGTTTCAGGGTTAGGGAGTAGGCGTAGGCGACTACCTAGACTCGTTAGCTGGAGTACGGTGAAGGGTAGCGGTCCGGCAATATTAGATAATACCTTGAGGGTACGTTCGCCGGTAATACGGACCGACCGCAGGGTACGTTCCGCAGTACCCCGGCGACCATGAGACCTCTCAGCTATTAGTATGATTAACAGGCTGTGTGGCGACTATGTAGTGTAGTGTGTAGTGTTGTAGTGGTGTGGTGCATGGGGTACGTGCTAGTGTGGTGTGGTGTGGTGTGGGTGGGTGTGGTATAGACCAATTCTTAATTATATTCATGGACCTTCTGTCATCGCAGCGAAAACTGAGGCTAAGCTAGGCAAAAATTACGTAAGCATAGGCCGTAAAGCAGATGGCTGTCAGGCAGGCGACGCGCACAGAGGGAGTACACGCACGTACACGCGGGTATCACGGAGATACACGCACGTACACGCGGTACATGCAGATACACGGCACGTACACGCGGGTAATCATCGGACGTTACACTCGGTACACCAACGTACACGCACATTACACGCTCGTACACGCGATACGACGCGTCCGGCTACACGCAACGTACACCACGTACACGCGCGTACACGCCACGTACAACGCCGGCGTACACCCACGTACACGCGCGTACACGCACGTAAACACGGCGGGTTACGTTGTACGTGCGCTCAGGTATCTCCGTGTACGCCGCGTGCACGTGGCGTGTACGGTGCGTGTACCTGCGTTGTTTCGTGCGTGTTACCCGCGTGCACGGTCGTGTAACGTGCGTGTAACGCCGCGGTACGTCGCGTGTATCCGCGTGTACGTGCGTGTACGCCAGCGTGTATGTGCGTGATACCTGCGTGTACGTGCGTGTACCGGCGTGTACGTGCGTGTACCCCGTGTAACGTGCGTGTAACCCGCCGTGTCATCTGCGTGTACGTGCGTGTGACCGCGCGTGTAACGTGCGTGTTATCTCCCGTGGTACCGCGTGTACGTGCGTTATGCTGCGTGTGACGTCGTGTACCGCTCTGTGCGTGCCTGCCTTGAGTAACCATGTGTTTACAAAAGTGCCTAATTAGCCGTCAGTTTCGTGCGTGAACCCCACGCATGAATAATAAATTAGATGGTCCATAGGTGTGGTGTAGGTGGGGTGGTGTGGTGTGTGTGGTGATGGTGTGGTGTGGTGGTGGTGGATGGTGTGGTGTGGTGCGTATGGTGTGTATATGGTTGTGAATCCGTAGGTCGCTGCCGCAGATTGCGTTAGCGCCGTGACTATATCGAGCATGGTTTATGTATCGTTGCGTGCGCGTTGCGTGTCGTTGGTGTGTGTCGTGCCGTGTGGTGGCCTGCCGTGCGTGCGTCTATATCGTAAGGCTTGCAGTGCACACCGACACGAGGCAGGATAAGTCGCTCCGAGGCGCCGCGCGGGGGGGGGGGGTGCACATAGACCCGGACACATACATCAAACGTGCGCTAATAAATACAAATAGAACCTAAGAACTAACTAAAAAAAATGAACTGAAGCGGCAATTTCAGTGCTTTTATGCTATTGTTTTGCGTGGTGCATAGTCATGGCAGGCAGCGCTCACGGGCTTGAGCGCTGCGACCTTGGAGTGACATTGTGACACGTGAACCTACTTATTTTTTCTTAACGACTTCGAACGATTTTTCAGCGCGCTGACACTATCGCCAGAGCATTCAGGCGCCGGCCGCCTTGTGTTCAATTGCCACAAATTTGGCACTCGACTACTCCGAGACCACTTCTACCTAACGTGCAACTTAATAGGTGGGCTGACTGGCTCGCCCAGCCCGGGACCTAACGAGGTTAAAAATACACGATCCGCTATCCGTCAGGATACCAACGCCGAGTTATTACGCAGTACTTCTAAGAGATTGAATTTCTAGCCAGACGTAGAATTTCTCGGCCACGTTGAATTTCTAGCTACGAGCGCCTAAGGATAATTCAGCGATGAAGTGAATGCGTGGCGGAGTTTAAAACTAACCACGAATCGTGATCGCTTGCGGGGGCTTAAATTACGCGTAGCATACGCGCGCACAGAATTATTACAACGACGCTATGTGCTTATATGATAGCCCGTATATATATATATATATATATCCCGGAGTTAATCAATGACGAATTATTATTAAATGATAATAATATATACAAGAGTAATAAATACGCTATTATAACATGCCTATAGATAATAAATACCTATAATAGAATACCTATTATATTTGATATAGGTTATTTATTCAGCTCTTGATATATATGAGTAGGTATATATATATATATTATATAGTATACTAGCACTGGCGTAGCTAAGGGGGGCACAAGGGGCGATGGCCCCCCTGTATTGGCAAACAAACAAAACAAACAAATTTTTCCATTGGCTCTCACGCGTCTTCAACAGACTGGCCCCAATTCTCTGTTACTTCTGCATCTGCTGAAGCCGAACATTCCTAAAAATGAGCAATGTCAAGTCTAAACTTCGTTCTACAATATGACCCAGCTACGATTCGTGCTTCATTCTCTTTGTGCGTTGAAGCAGGAGTTAGTGAATGACATGTAATCGTCAAGCGAAATCCTCAAATCGACGAGAAGACTTGACTTTGATTTTGAGAATTTCTGCAGCAGACAGAAAACATGACAGACTACAAGAAAGGAGATAAATTCTATCTTTGCTCAGATTTGTGTTGTTGCGCAAGTTGGCTTTGATTGATTTATGTTCTGAACTCTTCATTGAAGCAGAATAAAGAGAAATGAGAATGCTTTGTGAATAACTTTGATATAGTTCGAACGTTATCGACGCCAAATTTCTGGCAAGAAACGCTCGTTTGATTTCAAAATGGCGAAGATTTCAATCACTATTTTAAAGTAACTGTTCTCCTATCAGGGAGGCAAAACAATTCTTTTTCATGGTAAATTTCCTTTTTTATTTAATAGAGCGGCATTTTGGCAGCTACCTTTGTTTTATTTGAAATCAAATTTCGAATATGATTTTAAGTTCTTCATCAGAGGAAAGCAAAAACATTTTTTAATAACGAACAAATGTAAATGTGATCTTTAACGCTATTGTATTCTAAAGCGATTAAACTTTTGTAATTTAAATAAATTGCATGTTTATTCAGTGCGAGTTCCAACACATCTACCTGTTTTCCCGTAGAGTCTTTATTTCGATTTCATATCTCATATGGCCTCTACTTTTTTCAAAAAATAATTTACTTTTAACTTTTTATTATGAGGAACTTGAACAGTTATGACGGATTAAATGCAACATTCCGCATGGTACTGCTAACAAACACAAATCAAACTAATTCACATATTCGTCAGTGACTTGAAATGAGAGGACATAGAGTAGACTAAGGGGGGGGGGCACAAAGGAGGCATTACCCCCTCTTGATGGAGAGTACAAAAATAAGGAGAGAAGGGCCCTTAAAGGATTGGGTCTATACCACTATAACCTATACCTACATAATGAAAAAGAATGCCATACACAAGTGG
>NW_014577724.1:178588-183840 GCF_000485595.1 Priapulus caudatus
ATACACGCACGTACACGCGGGTACACGGAGATACACGCACGTACACGCGGGTACACGCACCATGATGATCAACATAAACAAGTGTAAAACACTGGACTACCGAGCACGCGAAGTCAACTTCAAATACGGTATGTTTGTGGCTGCACTCTTAATCTCTTACACTAAACAGGGCGTTGGTTATACACACACCAAAAATTAAATCCAGTGAATTTCCAAATGGAATTTCTTCGAGGTTGGCCCCATAACCACCTAAATCATTAATTATATAATCACGTAATTGACTTTATCGTAATTTATAGGGTATTATTATGTAATAATTATTATGATAAATTATTATGATTATATATTATATTGTAGGCACTTGTTTCTAGGAGAGTAGTAATGTTTTAAGATTAGGCTTACGAGGTGGGTCCACCTTAATATGCAAGTTTACTAGGAGCTCCACCCCTTTCTCGTCATTTCTTTGCTGATTTCACTAAATCCCATCTTCCCCTTGGAACTTGCTCAGGCTACGGCCAATACTACACAGCAGTTGGATGATAAATCGCACATATGTTCCATCGCAAATCTATTAATACCTAATTACCTATATTGGATATGCGGTTGCCTGTAGAAATCTTCGACTACAAATGGCGCTGCTTGGCCTATTGGAACGAGGACACATTGTCTATGTCGGCTTTCATTTTTAAGGGGCGTGATCGCGCTCGCGCTCCGCCGCGCACCCAAAATTTTGCCGTGGTGCGTGCATCATCGCGCCTCATAAAAGTGGTTGAAATCGCGCACGAAAAGTATGTGTATTATGTTGAAATAGCACTCCACAGAGTTGTCAATATAGGAGGGTACAAAAAGGTTAGCAACACACAACAATTTGTGGTGTGTAAGTAACTGAACGTATGGCAGAGGTACAGGTTACTACCCTCTGGTTTATACAACTAGACAACGGCATCCAAATACAGGTACCTACACGGTAGCCACAATTAAGTTACCTGCTCGTTTTCCACTATACGTGGCGAGAAGTAGTTTTCTGCCGACGTGAAACAGTCGTAGGGCTGGAGGGGCTACATACGTGGCTACTACGTACAAGTAATTTGGCTAGTTTGTTGATGGATTGTGATGATATTTCGTGCTGAAATATGCAGGTACATGGATTAGAATCTCTGAGGATGAAGATCAGAATAAATAAAACAAGTTTATTTTTACATCCGATCAACTCCTTTATTAATCTGTGTGCTAGTGTTGGGTTGTTGGATGAAAAGAATGTAATCATGACGAAGCCATTGAATGAATGAAGGTGAAGATGAATGATAATCAGTGGATTGACATGACATCCCAATTTTCGTTTTGGATTTCACTCTAGACTGAGGATTGGTCATGATTCCATCATCACACCCCAAGAGACATGATGGAGAGCCCTCAAAGAGCTCTCCATCATCCCTTTTAAGTGTGTGATTTTTAGTGGAGCTCTCCATCATGCCTCTTAAGGGTGTGATTTTTTAGTGGAGCTCTCCATCATGCCTCTTAAGGGTGTGATTTTTTAGTGGAGCTCTCCATCGTGCCTCTTAAGGGTGTGATTATGGAGCGTGAAAAGACCCCCTATGGTGTCTTAGGGGAGTCATTAGTATAGTCCTCCTGTACTTTTCAAATCTGAAAGCCTGCTATGATGTACACATATTACAACTTATGATTACTCAAAGTATAGATGTTGGGTAAGGATGACATGAATATGAATGTTCCTCGTTGAATTACCATTTTTCCACTATTAGAGCTCATAGGGTCTATGTCCCCCAGGTTACTGCCGGAACGTACCCTGGGTACGGTCCGGTATACCAGAACGTAACCTGGTAACTATCTGATATGGTTAGGGTTAGGGTTAGGGTTAGGGAGTAGGCGTAGGCGACTCCCTAGACTCGTTAGTAGAGTAGGAGAGGTACGGTCCAGCATATTAGATAGTACCAGGGTATGTTCCGGTATAACGGACCATACCAAGGGTACGTTCCGGCAGTACCCTGGGGGACATAGACCCTCTCAGCACTATTAGAGGCTATAACAAGGGTCACTAAATAGGTTTTATGCTATTCTTATCGGGTGCTCGGTCAGTATTGTCTTTTGAATTCAGAATTTGAAGAAATCTCGCGATACGAAAAGAAAGCACATGTATAATATATATACGCGCGTGTGCTTGCGTGCGTACGTCTCGTTTTTCCCTCATGATATTGGGGGTTGTAGTTTTTGCAGCTATATACTTTTATACTTACGTTTTGCAGGTAATACTTCGCGATAGTTACGGACAGTTTACGCTCAGCCGCTCGCATAGAAATGCTTGCGGAAGGTTTCAAACGGAGCGTGCTGACAGCGACGGTGTTAGTCTACAGCTCGAACTCCACGACTCAGAGAATATGTAAGTCACAGACCTCTTACATTATAGACATATCATCAAGAGCGTATAAAGAAGATAATTTTCAGATGAGTTTGTTGTTTAATGTTCTTTTTAATAGTATAATTAATGCAATGTAAGAATTCTAACTGTTATGATTACCTTACAATATTTTAACTACATGACAAAAAAATGTCACGTCAGTCTGAGTCACTGTGGAATTGCCCAGAACGCTTCCTGTCTAGGACTAATTCTTTGTACTTCTCTATTATAGGCTTGAATAGAGCAGTGGCCTGAGGGGAGGACAATCCTTTATAGTGCACAAAGGCAGTGTCTCCCTCCACGTCTTGTTTGAGCATTCGGGCAATTGTGAAAAACGTGGGGTATTTAGCTACTCCGAGGTCTCGAGACTCCATCTCGAAGCCCAATAGAGGTTGGTTCTTCAATTTAGACTTTACCTGTACCAAGATGGCCCACTCAGATGGTTTCATGATCGCAACCTTGGCCCAGGGAAACATAGGGTGAGCTTCCATCATCTCCTTGATTAACCTGAATGCGGTAAAGCCAGAGGTGGCGCCTCGTGCAGCCACGAGACTCAGTCGAGGACTGCCCATCTGGGCCGGTGCCCTCAAAAACATGTACTCCAGGAAAGGAAGAGTAAACTTCTTCCAAAACAGCTGCCATATTACTGCTAACTGGTCTGCTGTAGGCCGCCGGACGGGATTCAGGACTCCTTCAGCCACAAGCTGCTGGGTCGTCCGGTCAACCCACGAGTCGGACGCCTGACCCTTCTTTGCACAGGCCATGATGGCCCAGCTATTCGCTGAGACAAGGTCGAGGCTCGGGGTGACACTTGATGTTGATCTGACCTCCTTCATGCACTCGCTCAAGAACTTGTCTTGCGACCACGGATTCTCGTCTTTCACATCGATGTCCCGTCTGGCTCGGATAGCAGCAACGTGGTGCTCTTGGGTCACCTCTAACAGTTGGAGAAACGCCTCTTTTAGGTTGGCTCCTGGAGGCCCAGGCAGATCCAGGTGGCGCTCTCCTATGACAAAAGCCATGAATCCTGTGTCCAGGTTATTCCATAACCCGGACGAGCGGGTGTTGGTGGCCAATCGAGCTCGGAGCATGCAGAAATTGGTGAATGATTCTGCGTCATCCGGGCTGATTCTAAAGATTTCCGTCAGGTTGGGCTTCCAAATGAACTCCGTGTTAAACATCCGGGCCCATCGTGAAATCTCAGTGGCTGGTGTCTGACGTCCAGCAATAGGATCTCTTGAGACTCCACTCAAGCCAACTGTCGATGGTCCTGGTCCCAAAGGTGTCGGGAAAAGTGTGGTGACTACACTCTTGGTTCCAATCGGAACGACAGGGGTTTGTGGTCCGACTCCTTGAAGTTCTTGAACAGTGCTTGCAATTCTTGTAAATGCGTCTGGATCCATGTTGAGATTCTAACAACTCCAGGGAATGTCAGGACGGAATTAGCTTCGATGGAGATCTTTAGTTTGAAGAGATACGATGGAAAAACACGTCAAACAGAGATAGGCACTACGCCTAAGGCAATGGGGAAGACACGTGACCACTATAAAATCACTTCCGGTTCATTACCCTTTTAGGTTAGAGGATGTGACACGTCATCGGCCGACCAATCTCGTGGCTCGTGCACTAAAGCTGACGCGACGTTTTGTGGTTGCATTATTAAGGCTGGCTATCGTGTGTGGCAATGACATACACATTGAGATGGGCAGGCGCGCAAATCCATTTTGAAATTTGGGGGGGGGGACACCAGTACTGTAGCGAGCACGCGAAGGGGGGGTCTGAAAATTTTTGAAAATACACGCACGTACACGCGGGTACACCATTGTTTACAAAAGTGCCTAGCTTAGCCTCGTTTTCGTGCGTGACCCCACGTCATGAATAATAATTAAGAATGGTCTAAAGTGTGGTGTAGGTGGGTGTGGTGTGGTGTGGTGTGGTGTGGTGTGGTGTGGTGCGTATGGTGTGGTGTGGTGCGTATGGTGTGTATATTGTTGGTGAATCGTAGGTCGCTGCCCGAATTCGTTAGCGCCGTGACTATAGAGATGGTTTATGTACGTGCGTGCGTGCGTGTGTGTGTGTGTGCGTGCGTGTGTGTGTGTGTGCGTGCGTGTGTGTGCCTGCGTGCGTGCGTCTATACGTAAGGCTTGCAGTGCACACGACAGAGCAGGATAGCCTCCGAGGCGCGCGGGGGGGGGGGTGCACATAGACCTCGGAGCATACATCAAACGTGCCTAATAAATACAAATAACCTTAGAATAACTAAAAAAATAACTGTAGAGCGCAATTTCATCCTTTTATGCTGATTGTTTTCGTGGGTCATGCCATGCAGGCAGCGCTCACGTGCTTGACCTGCGACCTTGGAGTGACATTGTGACAGTAACCTATTTTTTTCTTAACGACTTCGAACGATTTTTCAGCGCGGTGACACTATCGCCAGCATCAGGCGCCGGGCGTCCTTGGTGTTCATTGCCAGCAACTTTGCACTCGACTACCCGAGACCACTTCTACCTAACGTGCAACTTATAGGTGGGCTACTGGCTCGCCCAGCCGGCGACCTACAGGTAAAAATACACGATCTCCTACCTCAGATTACTACGGAGTTATTACGCAGTAACTTCTAGAGATTGAATTTCTAGCCACGTAGAATTTCTCGCCACGTTGAATTTCTAGCACGACGCGCCTAAGGATAATTCAGGATGAAGTGAATGCGGCGGATTTAAAACTCAACGAATCGTGATCGCTGCGGGGCTTAAATTACCGTAGCATAGCGCCACAGAATTATTACACACGCTATGTGCTTATATATAGCCCTATATATATATATGGCCTTCTCAAG
>NW_014577725.1:0-3980 GCF_000485595.1 Priapulus caudatus
CCTAATACTGAATTTTAGTATGCAGAAAATGCCATTTTCATGCACGAATTTTCAAAAATCTCCCTACCGTGGGAGGGGGGATACCCCTCCCACACCCTATACCCCCTCGGTCGCTTCGCTCCCTCGCCTTGGCCCCCCCTGTTTCCAATTGCTGGCTACGCCACTGTATTTAATTATTATACAAATTTGAATTCATTTATTGTGCAAAACTGCAAAATATACAGCTTGTGACGATATATATTATTATATGTGGATAATACAATACAGCGATAGCAATAAAATCAAATGTAATAAAATGTGACCGAGTGGATCAATACAAAAATAAAAAACATTCTGATATATGACTAGCGTACGTATACACAACATAAGTACAACATAAATACACAACTACAATATAATACAATTAATCAATATAAAGAAAAAAATACATATTGTAATATTATAGAGATCGGTAGATGGCGCACACGACCAAAATGGCATCGCCCACTGTAGGAAAACATTTACGAAAGATACCGGTCAGCAGTGCAATGATTAGTGTAAACAGTTTGCTTGCTTTTTCTTTTTTATTATTTCATCATTGCTATGGTTTTGCAGTTAATAATGGAACTGCGGTTACATCCAAGATTTTGGCTGAAGGTATTCTAGCTATAATAATCATAATGATCTCACGTGCACCTTGAGTTTTCGCGCACTCCCTGGACCGTGGACGTTTATAAATTATAGGTGCGGGCGGTGCTACGTCACAGATCAGTAGTCACGTGACCACCAGCAGAACGCCGGTGAAAATAACACGATCGCGTCACTGGCGCCCATAGATTACTGCATAACGATACAAATTATCCGTCACTTGGTTTGGAAGTTTTAATAAGTTTTTTTTATGAAATTTCTTCTAATATGCCTTACGAGTAGGTATATACTACTAGATAGCCTTTCTGTAGATATAATTATGACATTTTGTAAGTCAGTAAGATACAAATTACCCCAGGTCTCGTGAAACAAAAACAAAGTCCAAGATTACACATGCGCACGCACACACGCACACGCACACACAGTGACACACTCACACGCACACGCACACGCACACACAGTGACACACTCACACGCACACGTACACTCACACGCACACGCACACACAGTGACACACTCACACGCACACGCACACACACGCACACACAAGGACACACAAACACGCATGTGCGCACACTCACGCACGCACGCACACGCGCACACAGTGACACACTCACATGCACATGCACACATACACACAGTGACACACTTATACGCACACGCACACGAACACATGGTGACACACAAACACGCACACACACATGCACTCGCACACACAGTGACACACGCACATGCACTCGCACACACAGCGACACACTGACTCACACGCACACGCGCGCAAGCAGTTATAAAATAGTAGTTACCTGTCACAAAATGATCAGAACAAATAGTGGAGAATTTTGACGGACTCCAGTGCGTACCATTTACATTTACTCATTTACTCATTTACTCATTTACATTTAAGTGGCAGTCAGCCACTTATGACTTATCACGCCTCTCTGGACTCATGTCATTAACTATGGCAGCTCAAAAACATATCTTTTCTTATCTGTGCAATATATATGATTGTGACAACCTACTACTACACAAGTTTTCGGCATATATGCAAGGAAATTAATATGCTTTTGGTTTGGAAATGGGGTATTGCGTGTGTAAGCTCACAGAGACAGGCTGTTGTTTTCACCGGCACAGCTGGTTGCTAGGTTAAGAAAGTCCCGGATGTGGCAAAGTTCCCGTATGTCCGCCCGCACCTATTCCTTACGGACTGTCCAGTATAGAAGTAGAAGTAGAAAGTGAGTAACTTAGTGTCAATACTACACAATACTATAGTGATGATGTCGATTGTCAATGTTATTGACAATGTCATTGACAATGTCAATGATACCAGCTCTAGTATACTACAAAGTACTATACTCTATAGCCCTTGTTCGCCACAAACCTATGACAAACCTAACCACTGCACCAAACGAACGTTTAGCATGTGGAAAACGAATGTTGGCGCTGCCATATTTGATCACGTGCTTCAAATCATGCATTTGATTGGTTAATCCAAAAACTGTTGCCTGAATCCGTCGCCAGTGCAGCGCACACGTAGCGATTGTTCAGCGACTTGGCAACAAATATCAAACGTGTTTGATATTCCAGCGACGAGTTTCTGGCGTCAAAATCGCCATCGCCATGCAGCGCACAGGTGGCGATTTCTCAGCGATGCCAGTGCTAGCGATAAAAATCGCCACGTGTGCGCCCGGCTTTAGCATATAAGCGAAACCGCGCGTGCATATTGGCTAATTAATTAGACTAATCGCGCTTCAATAGACTCAAAATTCACAGAGATTAAGGCTAAGACATGTGTCTATAATAGCTAGAACTTATAGAAATGTAACTCAAATCGTTCGCTCCATATGATAGTTAGTACACGTTCCTACCGGTCATAGCATAATAGCGTAACGCGGCGGGAGTGGGCGGGGTCTATTTTTATCCTCCAATCACAGGTCGGAGCAATTCCTCTGTTTAGACGCATGTCTACAGACTACCCAGAGATATCTCATTGAATTCCTGCGCAGAACTCCCACTCCCCCAGTCCACGGCAATGTACATAATGGTAAATGGAGAAGCCAGTGCTTAGTAATACATGAGTAATACTAATAGTGCCCATTTGCATTCTGGGTTCATGCACTCTCTGCTTCTGAGCTCCCATGTCGAGGCCCGCCGAGCCAAGCTAGCATGATGTCTGTGAGAAAGACGTCACACACGGCCACGTTCATTGGCAAAACAATCGAGTAGCACGGTTAGGGTGTTTCGGATGATAAACAGGCTCTTGCTCCCATTTACATTACCTAAGCCTATCTTTGAGTTTGATGCAAATATATATTGGACATTATTGGTTCAATGATTTCTATTCAGATCATGCGAAAAAGATTATACAACATATACTTCATGGAAATGGGAAACATCAAACATATAACAGGCTTGCACACTTTGTAGACAAGTTTGGATATAGGATTACTGGATCTGATAACCTTGAAAATTCTATTGGTGAGTACTATATACCTTTTAATCCAATGCAATATTATGCAACACAACGCACTTTCAGTGAACCATACAAAATGACATCATTATTTTACATTTATGATGAGTATATGGAAGAAATTATTCTACTCAGTGTCATTAATTCCTGTCAAGCAAATTGCTATGTAAATCATTAAAACTTGTCTGTGTACACTGTTTGCACGGATTCTAGCAATTCTCAAGATTAGCTGGCTATAATTTACACGATTCCAGTGAGAAGTTTAATCACTGGAAGTTTCTTGACAAAAAAACTGTCTAGCAAATGTCAGAGTAATACGTTCACACTTGATGATGTTCCAGATTTATTCTAAGTATGTGAATGCTGCTTTTTCAGATTACATGCTTCATCATTTACAGAGTGAAGGTTTGGATAACGTGCATGGGGAATCCGTCTGGGTACGTAGCGTCATGTCAGGACCAGACCTTCCAGAGTGGGTGGGGCAAGGGGGCAGCTGCTACTGTAAGATTTTGATGCAAAATATATTTACATTTTTAAATGTAAGTAACCTTGAATTAAATGTCATTCTTAGTGCAACAAGGAAGTCATCCGTTTAGCCAAATGTACAATCATGCATATGGTTGTGATTTATTTCTTGAAACGATTTTGAAAACCATTTGAAATTTCTCACATAATAGTGCAACATAGGGGCTGCCCCCCAGGTTGGATACCCCCTGGCTCATGTTGTGCCCCCCCGGACGCCCCGTCCTTGTGCAAACCGAAGGTTTGAGTTAATATATGCAGCGGCACGCTCCCCCTACTGGCCATTTTTACAAGACGGGGATAAATCATACAAGAATCACCTGGGAATTCGACTACTCTCAATTCGTGGGCAACAGTGACTGGC
>NW_014577725.1:3990-7282 GCF_000485595.1 Priapulus caudatus
AGGTGACCGGCTTAATCACGAGTTGCCCGCCTATCGCGAGTGACGGGCTATCGCAGGCACACACGCAGCACACGCCCGCACGCCCGCGCGCGACACGAACACCACACACACACAGGCCACACACCACCCGACACACCCACACGACGCACATCAGCACAAGCACACACACACAACATCATATATTTTAGCTACAGCGCGCCGCGAAGCACGCGCGATTTGAATTATGATTCAATTTTTTACCGTCCTTTACTTATGATATATTTATTGAGTATAGGGTTTGATGATTTTGTTTGTTCCTTAATTACAGATGTCGGTCCGTGTTACTGTAATGGGTACTTATATGTATTTGCTGTGATTTCCAGCGTTTTATCATCTTAATTACAAATATTATTAATATAAAAGTATTACATCACGTAAAATAGCTTGGCTATCTGCAGGCAAATTTAATATTCCATATGAAATTCTCGTTTTTTAAGATAATGTTCGACGTTTAAACTAATTGTGTTTAGTATAGAGAGGTATGCTCTATAGTTAGACTGCCAGTATAGTGCGATTAGAACTGTATTAGTAAAGTCAACACAATCCGCATTTTCAATGGCGCATATGAACATAGTTCGAGAAAAAATTGAACGGCAAATCAGTCGGTAATGGCATTTTTGTGCTTTTACATTCATTATTTACATAAATACCAGAAGTGAATATTAAGAGTCTGATTAGTCGTATTAATTCACTCGCTGATCATACCACCATGATATGATCAGATTTTATAGGAGTTACAATCGATAGGAATGAATAGTAAATACGTGCAAGGCGTAGTGTAACGTCGTAATATCAACTCCGGCGATTTCACCTTAAGCGTGTATTGTAAACTAGTAGTCAAGTATTTAATTAGTATTTTGTATCCGACATGCAAACCAACAGCCTTATGAGCGATCAACAAGAGGTTCGAGTGAGAATTCCCGAACTGTAATGTCTAGATTTCGATCTAGCGAATTTAATGCAATTTCATGCAACTAAAACGTCAGTTGATAATCTAAAATGCTATTTTGCTAATTCTTGTTCTCCCTCTCCTTCTCCTACATTTCCATCTCTCTCGCTTCCTCCAGCCAAAGACACGCTTATCAGCTCGAAATTGGCTCTGGCATGGCCAGGGGCAAGCTTATAGCGTACCTAAAATGGTAGCTCTGGGCGCCATCTATGTGCGCATTAGCAGAAACTCATTCCGCTGTCGCCCCGCCGTTCATATCACGTATCAGGCATAAAAAGGTGGGCGAACGACGCAGCTGTTGTGTACGTGGCGGCAACAAAAAATGAAACATCGCCACTCGATTCAAATACAGCAGGGGGAAATAGGAAGCATGGCTACGGGAATAGCATCCCCCTGGACTGTTAACAGGATACGGCGCATATAGCATATCCCTATAGATAAAAAAGGACAACCGGAAAAGCGTTGGGTTTGTACCGTCCTCCCTGCCTGCACTGTGTCAAGATGAGAGACCGGATACCAGAGAAGCGTCGCCCAAACGAGGTGTTGATCCTGACCGCTGAGCGCGGATCTTGCGCGCAGTTCCGCGGCAAGGCGCACGCGACTGCGGGAACGTCCTACGAAAGTATCACGCGCTGGCAGCTATTGATCCGTGCGCCGACCTTTGGATTTGGCGCATGGATCAATAGCTGCCAGCGCGTGATACTTTCGTAGGACGTTCCCGCAGTCGCGTGCGCCTTGCCGCGGAACTGCGCGCAAGATCCGCGCTCAGCGGTCAGGATTAACACCTCGTTTGGGCGACGCTTCTCTGGTATCCGGTCTCTCATCTGGATATGCATAGAGAGGTCATGGCAATCTGTAACATTCTTGGGAAAAAATTACATGCTCGGTTACTGGCAGTGGTTCTGTTGCTGGTTGGTTGTTATACCAGGTCTGTTCTGAAATTCCTCCCCTGAAGATGGATAGGCATGCTATACTCTCTTTACCAGTTTCTTCGCCAATGCTATAATACTCACTTGCAGTTCCATTTATTATTTATATATGCAGTAGCTACATTGTTAGGCATCTATAATTATGACAGGTGAGGCCATGGGTACGTGGTGAGGAATCGGCTCACATGCTGGAGCCACGGCTTCAAAAGCTAAGTTTGCTTGGCTTGGGGAGCAGCATTAGAACACCACCAGAAGGTAACTAAAATGCCGTCACCAAGGACAGACGACTGATATATGTGCTTAGAATGTGCCAAGAATTAAAACTGATGAAAGTGATGTATATAGTCAATCAATGTAATGTGGATAGTACCTCAATATATTTCTTTTTGTAAATTCAAGGTATCACTGCAGAAGTTATTGTCGTGAAATCATTCGAAGAACTTCGTAACCGATCAGAAGAGGTATGCGTTAAGTTAGATTTCAAACTAAGCTATGTTTGGGACTATAGATCAATAATAAGATAAATATTTAATACAGCATACTGCATATATGTGTACTAACTACGAACTAACGTGTGCACGCACTTCTATATATGCCAACAATACAGCAGAGAATAACTATCATTTGTGTACCTTGACTGACATGTACTATCTGTTCAGGATTTAAAAAAATCGTTTTGCACTTCCCACTCACAACCTACCTAATACCTATTGTGTTTTGTGATACAATCCTTGCATAGCATCTAGGTGCATTCCTCGTTTGCCATAAGAAAACTGATTGGCAATAACTTGATCTGCTCTCCTTCTCAGTAGTATTTATGTCTTTATTCATATTGGTAAGTGCCACTCTGTCTTAATGGCACTGTTTTTAACGATGTATCCTTCTAAGTCATGGGTTAATGCTACAAAAATACCAACTACTAGTTTCTAGACTGAATAAACATTGCTAGCTAGTTCCAGACCACTGTCATCCGCTGTACTACAAAAAAAATTGTAAATCTCTTTGTGGTTGTTTTGCTTAGAGTGCTTCACATTGAAATTAATTATCTAACACATTCCGTATTACAGGTTTGATTTGTGTGATATTGGTTTAGGCTAAAGGCAAGATAGTGGTTTATAATGAAGAGTGGGTAACGTACGGTACCAGCGTTCAGTACAGGACACGCGGTGCGACTGAAGCTGCAAAAGTTGCTGCCGTTGCATCTTTAGTGCGTTCTGTGACACCCTTCTCCATCTACAGTCCGCATACCGGACACCAGGTATGTCAACAGTCATTTACAGTCTGCATACCGGACACCAGGTATGTCAACAGTCATTTACAGTCTGCATACCGGACACCAGGTATGTCAACAGTCATTTACAGTCTGCATACCGGA
>NW_014577725.1:7292-12759 GCF_000485595.1 Priapulus caudatus
CATTCCGTATTACAGGTTTGATTTGTGTGATATTGGTTTAGGCTAAAGGCAAGATAGTGGTTTATAATGAAGAGTGGGTAACGTACGGTACCAGCGTTCAGTACAGGACTCGCGGCGCGACTGAAGCTGCAAAAGTTGCTGCCGTTGCATCTTTAGTGCGTTCTGTGACACCCTTCTCTATCTACAGTCCGCATACCGGACAACAGGTATGTCAACAGTCATTTACAGTCCGCATACCGGACACCAGGTATGTCAACAGTCATTTACAGTCCGCATACCGGACACCAGGTATGTCAACAGTCATTTACAGTCCGCATACCGGACACCAGGTATGTCAACAGTCATTTACAGTCCGCATACCGGACACCAGGTATGTCAACAGTCATTTACAGTCCGCATACCGGACACCAGGTATGTCAACAGTCATTTACAGTCTGCATACCGGACACCAGGTATGTCAACAGTCATGTTTTGTTTGCATTTGTATTGTATTATATATGATGCTGAATGTCGTGGCTCATGTCAATGCTGTAACTAGTTTATAAATCATATAATTGATGGCCATATCATAAGCCAGAACTGCTGGTTTACCTGCACAACTATTTGAACCTTGGTACTATATGGCCCTGCCCAGACTCATTCCTTAGCATTACTATATATAAGAAAGTCTGTTTTGCTGCAAAATCTATTTCAGGTTCTACACATGAGCTTCAATAATGCTATATTTTTTATATGACAGAGCTATGATGCGAATGTGAAGAAGATTCCAACTGCTTGCATAACTGTTGAAGATGTTGCTATGCTTCAAAGAATGGCTGAAAGAGGTATACTTGTGTAGATGTGTACTCGTGTAGGTATAAGGTGTGTAAGAAGTGAGTGAGAATGGTCGGGGCATAAAATGACTTTTTTTTCGCAAGTTTTCTTAAAATGCTCCCCTCATCACTTAATTACTATTGAGTACTACTTGTTATATATCATTCACGCATATGTACACTTACATCTTGTTTCTCATCATATTCATCTCATATGCTTGATTTCTATTTATACAGCATAGTATCAGGGGCGTGTACAGGATTTGTACCAGGGGGGGGGGGTCTAACCGTAACCCAAACTTGCGAAGGGGGGGGGGTCAGACAAATTTTGAAATTAGACCCCCTTAGATGCATTTTCTGCGCGAGCAGGGGGGTTCCGGACCCCCTAGACCCCCCCCCCCCTGTACACGCCCCTGAGTATTGCACCGTTTGTGAAAACTGCTGTTGATTGAACAAAAAGAAACCTGTCGTACCTTGGTATGGTAATTTTGTATTAGCAGTAGCTCTAATGATGTGCATTACTTAGCATTTATTTAATCAGATATTGACAATTTACCTTCAATGCTCTGACTACTTAGGGGAGAAAATCGTGATCAACTTGAAAATGAGTGCAAAGTACAAGCGACCAAGGAGGTCCAGAAATGTTGTTGCAGAGATAGTAGGACACAAGTTCCCCGAAGAGGTTTCTTGATTTCTATACTTTTATTTTGCTACACCTACTAAGTATTTTTATTAAATAATTATACTTTGTAAATCTAAGCTACTCAGCTTGCTAGCAAATACACTACTTAGTAACATTTTATCATTAATTGTCTAGCTGTCATATCAACATGGTCATTGACAGGCTAGCCTAGTTTTCATGCCACCAATATAACGATTAAAAGGTTTTCTACGTTTATATTCGAAATGGTTGTGGATTTTATAGCCTTAGTTTAGCTCATGTTGTAAGAACTCCTTTATATTGTAGGTGGTCTTAGTGAGTGGTCATCTAGACAGCTGGGATGTAGGACAAGGGGCCATGGATGATGGTGGGGGTGCTTTCATTTCCTGGGAGGTTAGTTATGGAAATGCTTCATTTGAGTTATGTGAACACGCAGTTTCTGGATGTATACACTAACTATGTTTAATTTAATGACGTGTATTCTCCGAGTTTAATATAAAAATGACATGTCTGACTAAAGGTGAAACAAATGCTACAAAAAGTTCCAGAGAACAACATAATTCATGCTAAGATATAACCAGGGTGTTTGACTGTTTTAGGTTCTCACTGTATTGAAAAAGCTCAAACTCAGACCAAAAAGGACAATTCGGCTGGTATTGTGGACAGGTGAGGTTAGTATCGTTATCTGCCCAAAAATCAATGTTATGTAATTGTGAAGTAATAAGTATGTGTATTATAATTAGCAGGGGCGTAGATAGCGGGGGGGATGGGGGGGATGCATCCCCCCACTTATTGACGTGGGGGGGTTGGCGTGTACAATCATCCCCCCCTACTTTCAGGAGGAAAATGGGGGATTCAAAATTTTCTGGGGGAGGACCCGCATACCCCCGCATGTTTCTTACCACCCTCCTCGAAAAGCCGCTGCCGCCGCTGCCGCCGCTGACTTCCTCGGTCTCCACGATGTCGTCGAGGTCTCCCTCGTCGTTGCAGCTGTACTCCTCGGTGGTCGTCGCCGAGTCGACGCTGCACTCGGACACGCTGCGGCAGACGCTGCCGCCGCCGCCGCGTTTCTTCAGGATGCCGCGAAGGGTCGCGCCGCGGCTGCACACGACCTCGAGACTCAGCGACTCGGTGTCGGACAGCGAGCGAGCCGCGTCCTCGCGCCGCACCAACAGGTCGCTGTCGCTGCTGTGCCGCCGCCGACCCTGCTTTCGCGCCGTCGTTGCGGCGGCGGCGGCGGTCTGCGTGCGCGTGTCGTCGTAGACGGTCTCGAGTTCGGATTTGATCGCTTCCTCGGCGTTGTGCGCGTTGTTGACGACGGTGATGACGTCGCTGTTCGAATCGACGACGACGACGACCGATCCGCTGTCGGGTATTTGCGACTGGTTTCGCTTATTTCCTTTCTTAACGACTGTCCAGCCGTCTTCCTCACCTTCTTGGCTCGCTGTGTCATCGCTACTTTTGTCATATCCCTCCTCGTCTGTCGTGCTGGAATTATTAGGCTCCTGCGAGAGGCAATAAAACTCGATTAAATACACTACGAATGAAATCACAAAGAAACAGAATACGCCAGAATTTCGCTCAGTTAAAAAATGTGTATGTGGTAAATCTGTACACACACTTTAGCAGAATTAAGATTTCGGTTAGCAGATCGAATGTAGTGATTGTGTGTGCACGTATCAAATTATATTAATCCCACTGTGTCAAACCAAACAGCATAAACATACATGAGTATTAAAGTGTAAAGGCTATGAAAACAAATTTATGGTTTCTGTCCTCTCACTAGTCTGTCACTCAAGCCCTAATATCTTAAATATGAATTGTTTTCATCTGTATTCTTCTTAGGTTTTTTTTATGATGGACTGAACACAGTTCGTTTGATACCATTGTTTATCATTCAGTGCAAAATGGGCTGGCCCAATAGTTCCGTATTGTTTCGATACAATCCAAATACTAGTTTGCAGAATCATGAAGTTTTAATAATAAATTTTGTAACGGGCTATATACATGGATTTTACTACATATTATTGTATTGAAAATACGAGCCCTACGAGTATAGTAGAGCATGCATACTTCAAGTATCAGGGGAGATAATATGAGGTCAAAAGGGCCTTATGTTAAACAGCCACAGGTCCGTTAGTCTTGCAGCTTGATAGGGTATAAAGTACATAGCGTGTAAGACAAAATATGCAGCTGAATTCGCTACGCACCAGCTTCTAACGAAACCACTAGAGATACTAATTATATATACTCATTAAAAATGTATGTCTGTTTGTCCCAAACATCTATCTACCCACACAAAGTCACATACATTATGCAGGAGTATGGGTAGTTCTTATTCACCTATTTCATCCCACATCATTACTGTCATATTTTCCATACTCGTTTAAAAATTCACCTGCGCACCACCTGGACGGCACTTGTGACACAAACATCGGCAGCAGGTGATCTTACCTGAGCCAGGCTACAGCCGTGACCTGACGATACGCTATCGATGCACGGGGAGGTCTCGCCCGAGCTCTGCCTCAGCCTTATCAGCTTCCCCATCCTGCTGTGGAGCGACTCTTCGGTAACTAATTCGACAACCTGCATCAAATTTCAAATTTCAATTTCAAAAAATTTATTTATCACCATAATTTGCAAAAATACAATGATGCAGAAAACATTATTTTGAAGGGTGAAGGGGTAGCGAAAGACCATAGGGTCATCAAGTCAGCTATCCCTCTATATGTACAGTAGACATAATATCAAGAGCAGATAAAGAAGGAGAGCGTACAAGGGTAAAATGCTGAAACCATGCTGCAGTATTAGTCGAATTAATAAACTTTTCCCGTTTTATTTTGACGATCCTTTACAGTATTATTGATTAGCTGTCCTACCTTGTTCATATAAAACAAACCGCATGTCCCTACGATGCCCCTACGCCGAGATAATGAGCGGTGAAAATCTGGTATGTTCACCGAAACCCGACTCAAGATCAGTGTTTACTGCGTCCCTCACTCGAAGTGTTATAACTTCGGGAAACCTCGCGTGTCCCGAATGACGTCTGTTATTGATTGCCATAGTGATGACCCCACCTGTGCCCACATCACGCCCACCTCACACTGGATGTATAGTAAACTCTGGTAGTATTACATGAGTCGGCGCCACTATGGCGCTACACAGCGGCGACCGGAATCAACACACTGGAAACACTTCGAGTGAGGGACGCAGTAAACACTGACCTCCAGTCGGGTTTCGGTGAAAATACCAGATTTCCACTGCTCATTATCTCAGCGTAGGGGCATCGTAGGGACATGCGGTTTGTTTTATATGAACAAGGTAAGACAGCTAATCAAATAAAACGGGAAAAGTTTATTAATTCGACTAATACTGCAGCATGGTTTCAGCATTTTACCCTTGTACGATCTCCTTCTTTATACGCTCTTGATAATATGGAGCGCCAGATATTCGCTGTATTGCAAATTAGGAAAAGTTGAAATAAATTTGCAAATAAAAAGTAAAGGTGCAGTATATACAGTAATAACTGCAGTGATAGTCGCGAAGTTAAGCAGGAGATTTTTTAGTATTTATGAGTCCATGCAAATGAAATAAAAATTAACAGCAAATTTAACAGCAATAAATACTGTCGGTAATATAAACGATAACAGGGTCATTCCGTGTCAGATCACCCAATGGGTTACACCTTACCCTTTCCAAATTGGCTGAAATTTGGTTTATGTGGTAATTTAGGCTGAAAAAGCGGAAATTTCAAATTTCAGCTCCGTCGGACAAACGATTTTCGCGCTACGCCACGCCCTTTTTTGGTAATTTTTTAAAATAACCCGTCAATTTTCAAATGGTCGTATCTCTGTAACTACTAGGCCAAATTGGTTAATATTGGTGTCTTTGGAAAGCTAATTGCATAGGCAATCCAAATCTGTCATTATTTATTATATAGGAGCAGTATAAAGTTTGATGACCTTTTGACCTTTACTTTGACCTTGAATTTGAC
>NW_014577725.1:12784-22466 GCF_000485595.1 Priapulus caudatus
ATATATACATAATAATAATACATATATATAGTTAATATATTACAGTATGAATTCATGGTAGCTACGCAAGTAGAACATGAATGAATCTGTTCAGTACAAGATATATTTGTTACAAGGTCAATGTTTACAATTGGTTACAAGGTGTGTGTTGGTTTGGGTATATACTAAATAATAATATATGTTTATGGACAAGAATAGTTTGACAGTAGGATGTGTTTATATTTATATTTTAGTTGTTTCAGAGAGCAGCTGGTAAATTCCGGAGCAAGTTCGTTCCATAACTTCGCTCCTTGGAATTTGATTGTGTTCGAGCCATAAGCTGTCATAACTCTGTCTATAAAATGGTTTTGGCCTGCTGCGCTTCTTGTGTTATGGTCATGGATGTCCGATAGTTTAGTAAAGTAGGTGCTAAATAGTACCGGTAGCATGCCGTGTTTATATTTGTACATGAATAATATAAGTTCGTACTTGAAGCATCGAACAAGATCACGGATACATGACTGATGGAAAGGAACAAACAATAAACCAAAACAATTATTAACCAATAAAATTGCATAGTTATTAAACAATAGAGGAAAAAATGCTAAACTCCATTCATAATTCAGTTTATAATCCATAATTTGGAATAATCGATTAACCATGGATCGGCACAGCAATGCTGTACCCATCTATGCTTCAAGCAAGGAATCAGTAATGTTTCAGCGTGTTTTAACTTTTAACTTCTCGAAAGATATCAAATTCACTATAAAAAAAGCAACACAGGCTGCAAAAAGTATGTTAGGCCTTGAAGTTGAACCTGTCGTAGGCACTGAGCTTCAAATTCTATGAATAGATAATCACAGTGTTTACATATTATCTGGAGTTCACAGCAGGAATTGAGGTACAAGTTTCCTGTATAGAATCACTAGCATAACCATCCTTATATAACGGTATCACTGCTTCTCTTATCAACATTTATGGACTATATACCTTATAGAAAAAGACAAAATATCAGTGGAATAAGTAAACGTGTTTATATGATCCTAACTGTATGCGGTGTCTGCACTGTAGGGGCCTATTGCACTAATATATTTAACCCAATTTACACTGCAAAAACACTTCCTGTAGTATGAATATATTCTGCAGTATGAATGTATAATAATATTATGTTACATTAGCAGCAATTAGTAACAGGTAGTTGTGGATATATCTATCTATACGAGTCATACGAGTGCCACTCTCGCGGTCATTCCGCTACATGCATTACGTCATTACGTACATGTACGCGTGGATTGCCAGAATGAGGCTGTCACTCTAAAGAACACTAGTTAGTTAGACTAGAAACCTCTAGAAAAGGGAATTACATGAACCAGAATCACATCCTAGTTGTATTTCTAGACCGTATTACTCGCAAAGTTTGTATATTTCTAATATATGTTTGCAATAACACGGCACAAGGTAGGTCATGACACTTGTGTTCATTGTACATTTTCACTCTATGTGCGATGGAGTTAGAAACGTAAATATTTCAAACAACATGTACATGTGTTTCGTAAATGTATTACGGGTTTACTAGACCGGGCACTACTATTAAAAATTATCTGTATTACACGTGACATATTCAAAAAAGAAACGTACGACAACCGGTGCAGCTCTTCTTAGTTGTAGAAATCCTATATATTATGTTTACATACCTGCGGCACTCTTTGTTTAGAAAATTAAAGTCCAAGCCTCCGCATTCTGTACATAAGTATGCTAAATACGTATATATTTGCCCTTGAACTTATCTATATATATTCATATAGTTCTCGGAGCGTTAGAAACACTATTAAACAGGTGAGCCTAGTAGTAGTGCTTGCACGGAATGGGATGACGAGCTTGGTAAGCGGAAATCTAACTATCCTGCCCCTCCATCACGCTACAGCTGCGTTCAATGTTCAAGCTACCCGGCCAAGCCTGAGTGACCGCGCCAGCAAAACAACACGCCTTACTAGCGCTGCTACATCTGTTGAATTCTGATTGGCTGTGGCAACATAGTATGACAATATAGTCTATGTATTACATACATGTATTACCATGTATTATTATGTCTACGTCGTCTATGTAGTACCATTATAGTATGGTGGCAATTCGAGGCAGGCTTAGTGCCTCAAGATTGCACATAAACACATGTACACATAAATACATGTACATCTTGTACACAAGATACATGTATTGTACACAGCACAACCGGACGCTATTTCTGTCAAGCGTAGATTGACGCACTAATTGTACTCGTGACTCTTCCCCTCTCTCTCTTTCCACCCCATCTCTAAATAAATGAATGAATATATATCAGGAGTAGATAATAGGGTAGATATAGATAGTATTAGTATATAAAATGCTTCTCTAGCATTTCCATGTGAAATTGCCTTGGTGAATGTGGGCATGGTACCTGATGCATTTGAAATATTCTTCCATCAAAGGCAACAAAGTAGCAACAGCGATCATGAAAAGAATCGTCAGACCTCTGAAGCCACTGAATGTTTCCATGATTACGGGAGATTTTGATGGTCCAGATATCGATGTTTGGGCCGATGCGGGAGTGCCTGCTGTGGCCCTTAGGACGACTGATCCCGAAAAGTATTTCTGGTTTCACCACTCCAATGGTAATTACATTTTTTCATGTATGCGAGCTAGATGTATACCGCTTATATGTTCTTAATCAAGTGCCGTAAGCTTCCAAGTAGCCGTTTTCCAAAGAGTAAACATAAATATGTTTGTATCCAGGCAGTGTCTTTATCTGTGTGGCTGTGTTGAAAAAATTAAATCCTTCCCGCACCTATGTGGAACATAGGCGCATAGGGCGGTGCCTATCTCCGTTTCCGTAACCCTGTGGCCCCGCAGCTGCTTTCACAGTAAATGCTACAGTAGGGGGTTAGTCCACTGCCTCTGGTAGCGCTGCGAGTTAACTTGCCACACTCTATCTCTCTGTTGCTGAATGCTCTGTGGCTGTGTAGCAATATTATTTTATTCGAGGTTTCATCATTAATTTAATCGTTGCAGTTTACATTTAATAAAACATTAGCTGAATGTTTGTTTCAGGTGATACAATGTCGGTCCTCAACGCCGATGCTGTCGATTTGTGTGCTGCTGTTTGGTCAGTCGTAGCCTATAGTGTAGCAAACCTGGAGCATATGCTGCCTCGATAGTGTACAGATGGTCATTGGTCACCTACATGGTTGTGTATTCGTTGTGGAAAACGTAGAAAATCCTGGAACTGAATTTGGTTTGCTTATCGTTGTTATTGACACAAATAATGCAGCTTTCATTAGCTGAGTAAAATACGGCTGATAGGGTCTATGTCCCCCAGGGTACTGCCGGAACGTACCCTGTACCCTGGTAACTATCTAATATGCCGGACCGTACCTCGCCTACTCCAAACCGTACCCTGACTTTCAGCCGATGTCGTAATAAATATACCGCTTGTTGGCAGGAAACGCGCCGCTTTATGCTCCCGTTCCTTTTTTCCGGTCCGTTCTCGCAAAATATTTGTTTCAGTATTCGTGTAATTATTCTACAAGTGTCAGCGAGACTATACGTTTCCAACCCATTAAGATAATCATACAAATTTTCCTGTTCCACAACACTTGGAGATCTTCTTGGAGCCATCTTTCAAAATCTCGCGCTAAAATGTCGTAAACATTGCGAAAGGAAAACGCATTCCCGATCGTCGCGATATTTGCAAAAGGATTGCGCGTATCAGTGTATATAGGTTGAAATTTCTTCTTGGTTTCACAGTGTCATACTCCAATCCAACTTTATAAGGATATAAATATTGGCGGTCTGTATGTATATTTCAAATTTTGCGACATCAGTAGTGGACGGAACAGGGACAGTCAGGGTACGGTGGGGAGTAAGCGAGGTACGGTCCGGCATATCACATAGTTACCAGGGTACGTTCCGGCAGTACCCTGTGGGACATAGACCCTATCAGCTAAAATACGAGCTTCTGAATGAACTTATGTAAGCTCAAGTTGATTATCGTGAAAATGCATTCATGAATTTTCTGTTTTATCTCAAATTTTCCACATAGGTGGATCACTACTATTCCATCTCTCAGAATGATTATCTTGCACTGGCAGTTCGTCCTTGTAGCTGCAGTAAGGTATTGTGGTGTAGATTTAATGTTGTTACCTTTGTACTCCGTCCTTTTATCTCGTCCCACAACGATCACCATGTACTGTCAACAGTCGTAATCAATCGTAATCAGTTTATTACTTCAGTCAACATAGGACGTGTGATCAAGCTGATGCTTTTGCACTGATTATATTAGTGCTAACTACTGTGATAACTTTTTGATATTGATGCTTGTGATTGACATTAAATAAAGTATAAATAAGTTTACAATGATCGTGTAATTTACCGTCCATTATTGACAAGTAGTTCATTGTATAAATCAACAAGTGGGAGTAGCAAGCAGCTGATATTAAAAAAATGTTGTGTATGGACTGAAATAGGCAGACGTTGACTGTGTCGAAAATACTTTTTTGATGATAGAGACAAATATTTATGTGAGATCTAATCGGAATTTTATTTCAAATATTAAGTTGAATTATTACAACTAAACATATGATCTGGTCAGGGATCAGTATAAGTATTGTGGGTTGGCGTGTGAACATTCTTGATGAAGCGTACTGCACCTTAAATAATGGCAGAATGAAAGTGATAAAGCATCAAGAACAATGCATTTTTTTGTAATAATACTACTATGTTTTTATTTAGAAAATGCATTAACACAAATCAAAAAAATACAATTGGCATTCTATCCACAACTTTTTCTATGTTATGGAGGGCATATTACTTCATTGTGAACAATGTGCATTTAGCTTTGAGCCATTTACCCCGAGCCTCACTTTTCTGCTTATCTTCTGCATTAGCCTGATAATTCTAAAACGACTATATAAAGGAATGCTGTCACAAGTTGAGCAATCCAAAAATAAACCGTGAATAAAACCTAACGGTCAAAAACAATTCATTTTAAATAAGTTCACTCGGTTGGTAGACTACCGTAATAGATCTATCTGGGTACGTTTTCAATCTTCACTGTTGAGTAACAGGTAAAAACAATATTTGAACTTCCTAACATATGTCTATGACTAGCCACGTGGTCACAACTGTATAATAGTTTACTAATAACGCCAGAATAAACCTGTTTGTTGTTACACTATTCTGTGGTCAAAATATAAATCCCATCAAAAATTTAATACGAGTCCTTGAGAGAGGCCTTGTGCAATTGAATCCAGGTGATGTCTCATAAAAAAAAGTCGCTATGTACATTCACCTTACACAAAAAATATACTAGTATAGCTGTGCAGGTCATTAATATCGTCCACCTGAAAATTAGTTTCATGTTTGTTTGTTTTTGTACAAAACCCAGACTGTCCGACTAGATTAACATTTTTGTCCGTAACGCCACTAGTACAGAAATATTAAAATTAATCAGTGGCTACAAATATCCCAACAATTCTGGATAAAAGTGATGCCTGTGCTAATTGTGTGATGTCTACACACATTTAGTATATTAAATCAGACAGTCTCAATATACATAACGTATGAATGTGGAAGGTACAATATGCACAAACCCCCTGTTTATATAGCAGTTTTGTATTTCAATTAATAACTGAAATGTTTTTTACAGTAAAATATTTTAAATCCAGTTATTTTTTTAATTTCATTACATTTTCGTTGCAGAACTGCATTCCTCTAAAATCGCACAGATTTTCTGAAGACACTGCTAGACACGTCATGTAAACAAATCGTATAACTAGCTGCATATATTTAATCATTAGAAATTCTGCTTTTAGATAGAGCTGTCATGTTAGGTAAGTCCGCTGGCACCGTTTACATATATATATGGCCTATACTCGGATATTTTTTTATATAACATTTTTCGCCCATGCTCGACCACTCCACCTACGCCATCAAGTTTCAGAAAAATACGTCTTGGTAAAGGAAGGCATTTCTGTTAACATTAGTATCAGTAAAATATACTTGTCTGTGGATGGACTTATTTTGCACCATTACTCCACCCAATAAGTGTGCGTATGTAACTACAACCTACAGATGTGCAACTTTCATAATAGGGCATGCATCTGAAAAACTCTGAGCCATGAAAACTTGTTTGCAACTATGCTTACATGCCGGTGTCCACCCATGAATGATTTCTGTTTGAAGTAGCCCCGGCACAGCATCGTAGGGGTAGGTAGGTAGGTGAGCAAAATACTTCCTTATTCGCTTCACACGGTATACCTATCCACGCACCAAATACATAAGAATGCAATATTAAAAGTTGATAAATTTTGCACAGCTGAGGTTACAGCAACCAAGGAATCAATGAAGGATAGTTTACACGGCTGGCGTCTTACACGAATGTACGCATATTGGTTGTCATACGAAACTAGTTGTCAAGAGCATAAACCAGTTTGTTGCGGAGCGTCACAGCAGACTTGGTCCTCTGATTTCCGCACGTGTCACCGCCATTCACACCGTCGCCATTCCAACTCAGCGCAGTCGGCACATCTTTACTGACACCGTCGACCTTCTCAGCCACCGCCTCACGTTTGCCTTTCTTACGCTTCTTGTTTTTCTTTTTACTCTTTTTACTACCGTTTTCACGGCGGTCGTGAGTTATTTCGTCCCACGGGTCCGTGTCACCGTCGTTTTCCGCAGAGTCGAACGAACTTGCCGCCTTCACGCCGCACTGAAGCTCGTCGGCTCCATTCTCACCCGCAGCACGCTCGCACTGCGAAACATCTTCCTCCTGTCTTAGCTGGTTGAGATAAACTTCCGAGAGCACCTCCGAACGCGCCTCCGATGCGACGGACGCAGCGGGAGGCAGCTCGGAAGTCTCCTCCCACACGTCTTCCTGCGAGTCCACCGAACCCTGCTTCTCCAGGCCGTCCGCCTCGCTGCTGCTACTCAAGTCGCCCCCGCTCTCCGATCGCCTCGCCTTCTTCTCCTTCTTCTTCGGCTTGCGCTTGCGAGTCCGCAGAACGCCGATGAGAGCCGTTGACTTGAACGTCGCTCGCGACACCTTCTCGCTGAACGTCACGCTCTTCTTCACCCGCGTGCCGCCGCTGCCGCTGCCGCCGCTGCCGCCGCTGCCGCCGCTGACTTCCTCGGTCTCCACGATGTCGTCGAGGTCTCCCTCGTCGTTGCAGCTGTACTCCTCGGTGGTCGTCGCCGAGTCGACGCTGCACTCGGACACGCTGCGGCAGACGCTGCCGCCGCCGCCGCGTTTCTTGAGGATGCCGCGAAGGGTCGCGCCGCGGCTGCACACGACCTCGAGACTCAGCGACTCGGTGTCGGACAGCGAGCGAGCCGCGTCCTCGCGCCGCACCAACAGGTCGCTGTCGCTGCTGTGCCGCCGCCGACCCTGCTTTCGCGCCGTCGTCGCGGCGGCGGCGGCGGTCTGCGCGCGCGTGTCGTCGTAGACGGTCTCGAGTTCGGATTTGATCGCTTCCTCGGCGTTGTGCGCGTTGTTGACGACGGTGATGACGTCGCTGTTCGAATCGACGACGACGACGACCGATCCGCTGTCGGGTATTTGCGACTGGTTTCGCTTATTTCCTTTCTTAACGACTGTCCAGCCGTCTTCCTCACCTTCTTGGCTCGCTGTGTCATCGCTACTTTTGTCATATCCCTCCTCGTCTGTCGTGCTGGAATTATTAGGCTCCTGCGAGAGGCAATAAAACTCGATTAAATACACTACGAATGAAATCACAAAGAAACAGAATATGCCAGAATTTCGCTCAGTTAAAAAATGTGTATGTTTTAAATCTGTACACACACTTTAGCAGAATTAAGATTTCGGTTAGCAGATCGAATGTAGTGATTGTGTGTGCACGTATCAAATTATATTAATCCCACTGTGTCAGACCAAACAGCATAAACATACATGAGTATTAAAGTGTAAAGGCTATGAAAACAAATTTATGGTTTCTGTCCTCTCACTAGTCTGTCACTCAAGCCCTAATATCTTAAATATGAATTGTTTTCATCTGTATTCTTCTTAGGTTTTTTTTATGATGGACTGAACACAGTTCGTTTGATACCATTGTTTATCATTCAGTGCAAAATGGGCTGGCCCAATAGTTCCGTATTGTTTCGATACAATCCAAATACTAGTTTGCAGAATCATGAAGTTTTAATAATAAATTTTGTAACGGGCTATATACATGGATTTTACTACATATTATTGTATTGAAAATACGAGCCCTACGAGTATAGTAGAGCATGCATACTACAAGTATCAAGGGAGATAATATGAGGTCAAAAGGGCCTTATGTTAAACAGCCACAGGTCCGTTAGTCTTGCAGCTTGATAGGGTATAAAGTACATAGTCATAGCGTGTAAGACAAAATATGCAGCTGAATTCGCTACGCACCAGCTTCTACTGAAACCACTATAGAGATACTAATTATATATATACTCATTAAAAATGTATGTATGTTTCTCGCAAACATCTATCTACCCACACAAAGTCACATACATTATGCAGGAGTATGGGTAGTTCTTATTCACCTATTTCATCGCACATCATTACTGTCATATTTTCCATACTCGTTTAAAAATTCACCTGCGCACCACCTGGATGGCACTTCTGACACAAACATCGACAGCAGGTGATCTTACCTGAGCCAGGCTACAGCCGTGACCTGACGATACGCTATCGATGCACGGGGAGGTCTCGCCCGAGCTCTGCCTCAGCCGTATCAGCTTCCCCATCCTGCTGTGGAGCGACTCTTCGGTAACTAATTCGACAACCTGCATCAAATTTCAAATTTCAATTTCAAAAAATTTATTTATCACCATAATTTGCAAAAATACAATAATGCAGAAAACATTATTTTGAAGGGTTGATGGGGTAGCGAAAGCCATAGGGTCATCAAGTCAGCTAACCCTCTATATGTACAGTAGACATAATATGGAGAGCCAGATATTCGCTGTATTGCAAATTAGGAAAAGTAAAAAAAATAATAAATACTGATGTTCGGAATCTCATAGAAATAAAAATAAACAGGTTTGATACATATAATATATACATAATAATAATACATATATATATAGTTAATATATTACAGTATGATTATGAATTCATGGTAGCTACGCAAGTAGAACATGAATGAATCTGTTCAGTACAAGATATATTTGTTACAGGTTTACAATTGGTTACAAGGTGTGTGTTGGTTTGGGTATATATACTAAATAATAATATATGTTTATGGACAAGAATAGTTTGACAGTAGGATGTGTTTATTTTATATTTTAGTTTGTTCAGAGAGCAGCTGGTAAATCCGGAGCAAGTTCGTTCCATACTTCGCTCCTTGGAATTTGATTGTGTTCCGGCAATAAGCTGTCATAACTCTGTCTATAAAATGGTTTTGGCCTGCTGCGCTTCTTGTGTTATGGTCATGGATGTCCGATAGTTTAGTAAAGTAGGTGCTAAATAGTACCGGTAGCATGCCGTGTTTATATTGTACATGAATAATATAAGTTCGTACTTGAAGCATCGAACAAATCACGGATACATGACTGATGGAAGGAACAAACAATAAACCAAAACAATTATTAACCAATAAAATTGCATAGTTATTAAACAATAGAGGAAAAAATGCTAAACTCCATTCATAATTCAGTTTATAATCCATAATTGGAAATA
>NW_014577725.1:22491-43189 GCF_000485595.1 Priapulus caudatus
TATGAACAAATTGATGGTTTCTGTCCCTCTCACTAGTCTGCTCACTAAGCCCCAATATCTTAAATATGAATTGTTGTCATCTGTATTCTTCTTAGCGTTTTTTTTATGATGGACTGAACACAGGTTCGTTTGATACCATTGTTTATCATTCAGTGCAAAAATGGCTGGCCACAATAGTTCTGTATTGTTTCGATACAATCCAAATACTAGTTTGCCAGAAATCATTGAAGTTTTAATAATACATTTTGAACGGGCTATATACATGGATTTTTACTTATACATTTAATGCCTGCTGTTGGGGGCACTATGTCTCCATAGTGTTGCTGAGAAGAGAATAGTGCCCGAGCGGTGTGCGAGGGCCACTATTCCTTCCAAACAACACTATGAGAGCATGATGCCCCCAACAGCAGGCATTAATGTTTTTAGTGCATCACATGACTATGCAATCTACTTTTCATGCGTATATACCTTCTTTATACTCCCTAATTGCGCGTGCATTCGATGTACAAAAACGCTCGACACAAACACAATCCGCCATATATTCCAAAATCGTTGCGTGGCGCCCAGACGCAGGAGATTGTGACGTAAACACAATGCGTTATAATAACAATGCGTCGCGGACAAGCGATAGTGCCGCTAAGGCGGGCACTAGCTCTTCATAATGCCTGCTGCGTTATCCAATGAGATTGCAGCGATTCAATCACGTCATGCACTAATACATTATTGTATAGAAAATACGAGCCCTACGAGTATAGTAGAGCATGCTACTACAAGTATCGGGAGATATATGAGGTCAAAAGGGCCTTATGTAAAACAGCCACATAGGTCCGTTAGTCTTGCAGCTTGATAGGGTATAAAGTACATAGCGTGTAAGACAAAATATGTAGCTGAATTCGCTACGCACCAGCTTCTAACGAAACCACTTAGAGATACTAATTATATATACTCATTAAAAATGTATGTCTGTTTCTCGCAAACATCTATCTACTCACACAAAGTCACATACATTATGCAAGGAGTATGGGTAGTTCTTATTCACCTATTTCATCCACATCATTACTGTCATATTTTCCATACTCGTTTAAAAATTCACCTGCTCGCGCACCACTGGATGGCACTTCTGACACAAACATCGACAGCAGTACGGGTGATCTTACCTGAGCCAGGCTACAGCCGTGACCTGACGATACGCTATCGATGCACGGGGAGGTCTCGCCCGAGCCCTGCCTCAGCCGTATCAGCTTCCCCATCCTGCTGTGTGGAGCGACTCTTCGCGTAACTAATTCGACAACCTGCATCAAATTTCAAATTTCAGTTTCAAAAAATTTATTTATCACCATAATTTGCAAAAATACAATGATGCAGAAACAATTTTGAAGGGTAAGGGTAGCGAAAAACCATAGGAGTCATCAAGTCAGCTACCTCACTCATATATGTACAGTAGACATAATATGGAGAGCCAGATATTTGCTGTATTGCAAATTAGGAAAGAAAAAAATAATAAATACTGATGTTTCGAATCTCATAGAAATAAAAATAAACAGGTTTGATACATATATATACTATAATATATAATACATATATATATAGTTAATATATTACAGTATGATTATGAATCATGTAGCTACGCAAGTAGAACATGAATGAATCTGTTCAGTACAAGATATATTTGTTACAAGGTTTACAATTGGATACAAGGGTGTGTGTTGGTTTGGGTATATTATACTAAATAATAATATATGTTTATGGACAAGAATAGTTTGACAGTAGGATGTGTTTATATTTATATTTTAGTTGTTTCAGAGAGCAGCTGGTAAATTCCGGAGTAAGTTCGTTCCATAACTTCGCTCCTTGGAATTTGATGTGTTCGAGCCATAAGCTGTCATAACTCTGTCTATAAAATAGTTTGGCTGCCGCCGCTTCTTGTGTTATGGTCATGGGATGTCCGATAGTTTAGTAAAGTAGGTGATAATATACGGTAGCATGCCGTTGTTATATTGTACATGAATAATATATAAGTTCGTACTTGAAGCCTCGAACAAATCACGGATACATGACTGAGTGAATGGAACAAACAATAAACCAAAACAATTCTTAACCAATAAAAATTGCATAGTATTAAACAATAGAGGAAAAAATGCTAAACTCCATTCATAATTCAGTTTTATAATCCATAATTTGGAATAATGATTAACCATGAATCGGCACAGCAATGCTGTACCCATCTATGCTTCAAGTTCAAGCAATGAACCAGTAATGTTTCAGCGTGTTTTACTTTTAACTTCTCGAAAGATATTAAATTCACTAATAAAAAAGCAACACAGGCTGCAAAAAGTTTGTTAGGCCTTGAACCTGTCGTAGGCACTGAGCTTCAAATTCTATGAATAGATAATCACAGAGTGTTTACATATTATGTGGAGTTCACAGCAGGAATTGAGGTACAAGTTTCCTTTATAGAATCACTAGCATAACCCATCCTTATTAACGGTATCACTGCTTCTCTTATCAACATTTATGGACTATATATACCTTATAGAAAAAGACAAAATATCAGTGGAATAAGTAAACGTGTTTATATGATCTAAAGTAACTGTATGCGGTGTCTGCACTGTAGGGGCCTATTGCAATAATACCAATTACACTGACAAAAACACTTCCTGTAGTATGAATATATTCTGCAGTATGAATGTATAATAATATTATGTTAAATTAGCAGCAATTAGTAACAGGTAGTTGTGGATATATCTATCTATAGCGTCAGTTACGAGTGCCACTCTCGCGGTCATTCGCTACATGCTTACGTCATTACGTACATGTACGCGTGGATTGCCAGAATGAGGCTGCACTCTAGAGACACTAGTTAGACTGAAACCTCTAGAAAAGGGAATTACATGAAACCAGAATCACATCCTAGTTGTATTTCTAGACCGTATTAATCGCAAAGTTTGTATATTTCTAATATATGTTGCAATAACACGGCACAAGGTCATGACACTTGTGTCATTGGTACATTTTCACTCTATGTGCGCGATGGGATTAAGAACGTAAATTATTCAAACAACATGTACATGTGTTTCGTAAATATTACGGGTTTACTAGACCGGCACTACTATTAAAAATTATCTGTATTACACGTGACATATTCAAAAAAGAAACGTACGACAACCGGTGCAGCTCTTCTTAGTTGTAGAAATCCTATATATTGATATTATGTTTACATACCTGCCACTCTTTGTTTGGAAAATTAAAGTCCAAGCCTCCGCATTCTGGACATAAGTATGCTAAAATACGTAATAATTTGCCCTTGAACTTATTATATATTCATATGTTCTCGGAGCGTTAGAAACACTTTTAAACAGGTGAGCCTAGTAGTAGTGCTTGCACGGAATGGATGACGAGCTGTAAGCGGAAATCTAACTATCCGGCCCCTCCATCACGCTACAGCCTGCGTTCAATGTTCAAGCTACCCGGCCAAGCCTGAGTGACCGCGCCAGCAAACAACACGCTTACTAGCGCTGCTACATCTGTTGAATTCTGATTGCTGTGGCAACACAGTATGACAAATAGTCTATGTATTTACATACATGTATTACCATGTATTATTATGTCTATGTCGTCTATGTAGTACCAGTATAGTATGGTGCAATTCTAGGCAGGCCTTAGTGCCTCAAATTGCACTAAAACACATGTACACATAAATACATGTACATCTTGTACACAAGATACATGTTTACACAGCACAACCGGACGCTATTTCTGGCAAGTAGATTTACGCACTAATTTGTACTCGTGGACTCTTCCCTCTCCTCTCTTTCCACCCATCTCTAAATAAATGAATGAATATATATACGGAGTAGATAATAGGGTAGATATAGATAGTATTAGTATATATATATATATATATATATATTATATATATAATATATATATATATGGTATATATAATCAGAAGAGGATAAAGAACTTTATTTTTCCCTATTATACTTCTCTGATATATATAATAATATACTGCCTGCATTATGTATACATGATTTGTAGCAAATGTGGTCGTGAGTGTGTGCGTGTGTGCTATCGCCTATGTGCGCGCGTGCGTGCGTGCCTGTGTAACAAACATTTATGCACAATATTTTATAGATGTGTTCATGATATATTATACAGTTCAAATAAATATATTTGAACTGTGAATACATACATGTATGAGAACATCTATGGGTTCAATGTTACACTTTGACACTTATTTATACGGTTTGTCCAAGAACATATATTCTTATATACATACTCCGAGAACACATGCATGAGTACACACTATAGATACAATAATGTAACCCAAACACAGGATAGGGGGTCCCTATCCTGTGTTTGGGTTACATTATTGTATCTAGACTCTAGAGTACACACATGCTCACGTAACAATGAATTTCCCCACCCCCACTTAACCCTCAATTACATAACCAGGGTGTGAAATTAACCCTCTTTGTATGGGAGTTCCACAGACTACTATAAATACAATAATGTAATTTACAGCAGAGCAGGTCTGCATTTCACAATGCTTCATTTACTAAAAATTATCCGGTATTTCTCGAAGTTGCTTAGCAAGATCTTCTTGCGCTAATTTAGCGGAGGACTCCAAAGTGTATTCAAGCTCTATACGCAGCGCGCGCGAACACGGGGACACCTACGCGTTTACGCTCGCACACACGCACGCACGCACGCACGCACACACACACAAACGAACGAACAAGCACATGTATGACATACATGGTTTAGATACACTTTGTAGTGTGTCAACTTGGAACTTTAATGAATGGATGTTTGTAAAATGCTTGCTGCAAGTCCTCCACTATTTAGCAGCAAAGTCTACGAGAAATAGTGGAGAACATGCATGTGGAACTAAACTGTTCTATACATGTGTAGAACTATTGGGGCAGTCAGTACAAATAAGAGCCAAAACTCAAAGTTTACCTCCAACTCTTCCTTCTTTCCAATCAGAAGTTTCGACCACAAGCCTTGGCATGCAGCAGCTTTTTGCAAAACACACACCACATTTCCACTAGACACATCACTACTGGATCCGGTCCTCGAAAAGCAATCTCCCTCCATACATTTCAGGGTGAGGATGTAGTGGAAAGGGACAAATCCAGAGCCAACAGATTTGAATGTGATGTTCGCCTTGTCTCCTTTAATCTCCAGTACAACGGAGCAAGGTTCTACATTCTTGACATCTGCGATGATGACAATCGACGACACGGTCTGTTGACACCGATACGCAGGCAGCGAGCGAAATACCTGACCTGTGATAATCTTTGCTGGTGTTCGCACAGCGTGTTCAAGTTCGCTTTGTCTTTCCTCTGTAGCTTGATCAGATATTGCACTGCTTTCCCTATCAAGTTGGTTAGCCGTTGCTACACGCTCACTTTGATCAGCAAGATTTCTTGACGTTGGTATACGTTCAATTTCGTCATCAGGTACGTTAGGAACGGTCATGGTCTCGCCCCTACCCACAAGTTCTCCTGTTGTAGTTATAGTGTTAACATCTGCGTCGGAATTAGGAAATGGTGTCTTCGTCTGAAAATCGTGGTCAGGGTTGTGATCTCCTAGTCCCTCTGTGCCTGCAGTTACTGGAGATATCAATTCAGAAACTTGTCTCACAGGCAATATGACAACTAATTTATGTTCTGCCACATCAAACTTTGCTGTGCCTTCATCTTCTAGGACAGTATACGGCAGATTCACAGTCAACTTGTATTTTGCTGGTGTGTCGCATTGAAGAGAAAGTGATTTAGGAAAAACATCAAGCTCAAGTGTGCTAGCTGAGTTCAGCAAAGGTAAATAGACAGCCACAACAAGTTCGTTGGGTTGCGTTTTATGGGTGGCATCATTTTGTCCAACAAAATCTTGTAAATCAACTGAGCATCTATGTATAATATTATATTTTGGGGTTGCATATTTAGTATCACTCATAGATGGAGAAGTCATATCTTTATCTGCACAGCTTTTATCTAGGGTTTCTTTAGCAGATCCACCATTTTGTTCTGACAAAGCGTATGGATTAGGAAATCCAATTGGATCATCTTTAACTTCCACTTCTTGTGTTGTCCCAAGTTTTTGGCTTTCTGTGGGGTTCCTGATGACAACGGATGTACGGGCACCTTTATAACTGCAGGTAGGCCTTCTAACGTTTTTGTTGTGAACTATACTTTCACCACAAACTTTCTTAACAGCATCAAATGCAGTGCCTTCAACCAGTTCTTTAAAACGATCACTTCTTTCAGCGAGCTCAAGTGTGTTATGGTTGAAGATAACATCAATAATTGTACATAATTTTCCATCGTCGTCATAATCATCTTTTGCCTGCGGTGACGAAGCATACGGTATACTCCACGACAATCCTTTAGTCGCACCTTTGACTGAGCTCTTACACGCCGATTTTTCAACGTGTTCACTTCTACAAATATTTATATAAATTGCCCGCCCATTTGCCGCGTTGGTTTGAAGCACATAAGAGGGATCGGGAGTGATGAACTTTGTATCAATCCCGCGCTCTTTCTCCATTAATGCAATTTCTTCTTCTCGTTTCCTCCGATTCTCTGGGTCGGCAATTTCTTTTGCATATTCAGAAAACATATCCAGAAACTCTTTATGTTTAAAAGCATCTTTAAAACGCGAAATTTCTTCGCTTGTCATTTCCAAATCTTTTAAATTCTCCATGTTTGTTTGTACCACGTGACCTATCTGTGAGTCAAAAATGCTGGTTCGTTGAAAATGGAACTTCTTGTTCGTATAAAGATTATATAGCATTCCTTCTTAACCGTTTATCAAAAATATATGAATAATATTTTTGTGTATTTTAGTTCCTATCAAATAATAACGTATTATTTACGCCAACTATTGGGGTTATGGGTGTTTCTTCTAAATCAAGGCCCCTTGTTGCCAAACATCACATAAAAACTTCCGGCATGCGTATCCCGCACTTCCGGAACACTTACTGATTATGTGTTTTGCTTGTTTATGTTTCAGAAGTTTGCTTTGTTTCGAGTTACAAGATACAAGCTGAGAACAATATATTACTTTATATACATGTTATATCCTGTTCTCAGGGGTTAAGAACTTAAGGTATGTTCGCCAAGATAAATATACGAGTAAAATAGCAATAGTTTGTATAAATTGTGTACTACTACTACTGCTAGTACTAGTATAGCTCTAGTACTATAGCCCGCTTACATTGACTGCCGCTGGCAGCGATGCGCCGCCAGCGGCAGTCAATGTAAGCGGGCTATAGTACTAGAGCTAGTACTAGTACTACTAGTAGTAGTACTACTACTACTAGTACTACTACTACTAGTAGTACTACTAGTAGTAGTAGTAGTACTAGTCCGCAAATGCAGACGTAAACTCCGCTTTGCTAATCTGAGGGTGCGGGTTTATCATTACTGGGGTCTGCGTCGGCTCGGCCTATACTACTACTTGTAGTAGTAGTAGTACTAGTACTAGTAGTAGTAGTAGTAGTAGGGCAGTGCCAGTGGGGCAGTAGTACTAGTAGTACTACGGTACTAGTACTAGTACTAGTAGTAGTAGTAGTACTGCGTAGTACTAGTACTAGTAGTAGTACTACTACTACTACTACTACTACTACTACTACTACTACTACTAGCACTACTGCTATAGGCTCATGATAGTCATACTCATAACTCATAGGGTCTATGTCCCCCAGGGTACTGCCGGAACGTACCCTGGGTACGGTCTGGTATACCGCCTACCGGAACGTACCCTGGTAACTATCTGATAATGATATGGTTAGGGAGTAGGCGTAGGCGACTCCCTAGACTCGTTAGTGGAGTAGGCGGGTTACGGTCCGGCATATTAGATAGTACCAGGGTACGTTCCGGTATACCAGACCGTACCCAGGGTACGTTCCGGCAGTACCCTGGGGGACATAGACCCTCTCAGCACTAGTACTACTACTAGTGTCAGTACTGAGAGTAGTGACACTCACACACACTGTCACTGCACACTACACTACTGGGTACTGCTGAGTAGTGAAAATCCAAAATCCTCCATATGATTTATGTACTAAAATTTCAAATTTCAATTTCAAAAAATTTATTTATCACCATAATTTGCAAAAATACAATGATGCAGAAAACATTATTTTGAAGGGTAAAGGGGTAGCGAAAGACCATAGGGTCATCAAGTCAGCTATCCCTCTATATGTACAGTAGACATAATATGGAGCGCCAGATATTCGCTGTATTGCAAATGAGAAAAAGTTGAAATAAATTTGCAAATAAAAAGTAAAGGTGCAGTATATATCTACAGCAGGAGTAGATAATAGGGAATTCCCTATTATCTACTCCTGATATACAGTGATAACATACAACAACAGTAATCAGTTGACAGTACTGTAGGATACAATAAATATATTTGTAAAGAAGAAGATATAGGCCTATGAGTTTGATAACTTCATATCGTAAGTGATGTATATGCGGCGATACAGTACAAGCACAATACTGCACTAACTCAGATGAAAGCACATGTACAATAGCAAAGATAACAAGTACATTCAGATTATAGTATGTCAGATTACAGTACTTGGTTGGAGTAGTTGGAGTTGCTAATTCAATATAAGCATATACAAGCGGTAATAATAAGTACATTCCACAAGAAGCTAGTTATTGCCTGAGAATCACCGAATAGTCGCTAAGTTAAGCAGGAGATTTTTTAGTATTTATGAGTCCATGCAAATGAAATAAAAATAAATAATATATCAATAATATAACAGCAATAGATGCTGTCAAAAAAAAGAGAGAACGATAACAACTCTGCTCATCAAGGTGTTACATCACAAGGTAAATCACAGAAATAATAAAATACTGATGCTCGGAATCTCATAGAAATAAAAATAAACAGGTTTGATACATATAAGATATACATAATAACAGGAGTTAATAATGATAAACTTGTCATTATTAACTCCTGATAATAATAATACATATATAGTTAATAGAAACATCTTATAGAAATAAAAATAAACAGGTTTGATACATATAATATATACATAATAACAGGAGTTAATAATGACAAATTTGTCATTATTAACTCCTGATAATAATAATACATATGATATAGTCAAGAGCATATAAAGAAGATGAGATAGCTTGATATAGTTCATCTATTACAGTATGAATTCATGGTAGCTGCGCAAGTAGAACATGAATTAATCTGTTCAGTACAAGATATATTTGTTACAAGGTTTACAATTGGTTACAATTGGATACAAGGTGTGTGTTGGTTTGGGTATATACTAAATAATAATATATGTTTATGGACAAGAATAGTTTGACAGTAGGATGTATTTTAGTTGTTTCAGAGAGCAGCTGGTAAATTCCGGAGCAAGTTCGTTCCATAACTTCGCTCCTTGGAATTTTATTGTGTTCGAGCCATAAGCTGTCATAACTCATAAAATGGTTTTGGCCTGCTGCGCTTCTTGTGTTATGGTCATGGATGTCCGATAGTTTAGTAAAGTAGGTGCTAAAATTACAGGGGTGGGCAAACTTTTCAAAGCGAGGGCCGCATCAGTGGGCCATGAAAAGTCGAAGGGCCGCACCTTTTAAAATCAGGCGGTGCGCTCTAAGATAATACGTGCGTTTTGCCACAAGGGCGCCATTTCTGGACCATAATTAGCACAGGATGTATTGATATACTTATAGGTATATAGATAGAGGATATACTTATCAGTAAATACAGGAACATTTTCACAACGGCAATGTTAAATTTGACAACGGCGGTGCGCCACTGTGTCTCCTATGTTTAAGAAACCCTGATATTAGTTATTTTAAATACCACAGAAAGTTGCAGTGTCTAAATTGGCTAGACAAGGAATTATATCCTGTAAATAGCATTTATACATGTGATTCGTACCCAAGTGTATAACTGAATGTTTGTTTAGCAGGTGTTAAAATGGGCAGAATCTTTCTCGATCACCTTGGTGGAACCCGACTTTTCTGCTGTGCCAGCTGTGAGACTGTGCTAACGAACCGATCTGAATTGATATCCACGAGGTTTACTGGAGCAACAGGCCGAGCATTTCTTTTCAAGAAAGTGGTGAATCTAAACTACAGGTGAGGAGTAAAGGTAGTCAAATGCAAGAAAAATGCTTGAAGAGACTGTACTGATCAATGTATGTCGATAATCCAGATACGTCCATGCTCCATTTGCACAATGATAGTTTTCCTCGATTTATGTCTGCACTCCGCTAGCCTTCTCAGGGCTTCTGTCGCCATTCCTGTTCACATCTGCCTCAACTGTGATTTTTCATGTATGTGTGTGAATGCGTGCGCGTATCATGTGTGTTCCTTTATGTATATATATGTATAATATTCTTTGAGATTTCTAGCCTTTGCTTAGTCTGACCCAATTCGTATATAGGTTTATCTGTAACATTGTTCATGATAATTCAAGATGGAAATCGTTTAATTTCACAAACTAGCACACGTGAATGCGCGAGTGCAGTGTAATGTAATAAACTTATAAGCACATGAGTGAACAATGTTTGCACTTTCATTGCAGTGATGTGCAGGACAGAGTAATGTTGACAGGCAGACACATGGTGCGCGACGTCTCGTGTAAGAACTGTGATGCCAAGCTTGGCTGGATCTATGAATTTGCGACTGAGGAGAGTCAGCGGTATAAGGAAGGTCGAGTGATTCTGGAACGTGCGCTTGTCATGGAAACAGATGGGTTTGAAGACCATGCATCATTAGATAGCCCAAACTAACCTGTAGGGTTTTCATTCTGCCACATAGTTACATAATTGCACATTGTTGTTAATATTTTTATATGTGACATGGGAATATCGTGAAAATGGGTTCATGGGTTCATTGTCAATTAATATGAATATATATATATATATATATATATATACATACGTATGTATGTATGTATGGATCTATGTATACATAGTTTGTGGTCATAGACTGGCATCCTTATCATGTCTGTGTGTTACCTTACCTGTTATATTGCAGTATATGAGGTTTGTTACATACTGCTGTATAGAATTCATTTTACATTGAGCATAAGCAGTCATATCTAGATTAGTTTGTTTCGAGTTGAATAAGAATTTGATTGGATTAGGTTTGCCCTCCACCTTTTGGAATTTTAATTGAAAAGATGTAGAGAATATTGTTTGTACATTATTACTATTTTTTAATTAAGGTAATGCACTTTCATTATTTATATTTTAGGACTTATTAAGGACATGCCCATATTAAAGGCATGATTAGCCAGCAAATACTGCTATAAACCTTGTACTATGTGTAAGTATAATTATTACTGTCTAATATGTATTCTTTCATCCAATGTCCCTGCACATTTAGTGACAGAACTCGGCTAAATGATCAAAAACAGTTAATCTAACGTGAGTGAACGTGGGTTATTATGTGAAATACAAGTTAATAATCAGGTGTTTTCTCGCACAGAATTCGATACTTGATCAATACTGTTGTCTATAGCTGATATGATCTTTCAATAGTTTGCTGAATATTTCTTTCATTTACAAACAAATCTTTTGATCACCATGAAGTTGCTAATAATAACATATAGGTGCTTAAAAAGGGTTGCTGGGAGTGGAGTATCTTCAGCATTATCACAGCAAACACCATGACGTATCCAGATAATTCATTATTCGGATACTAAGCTCAAATCATACGACTTCAGTGCAGGCAAAAATATAAAACATGGAAGTCTGTGGGCTACACGCTTAGGGTAAGGCTAGATCACGTGTTTTAAATGTGCAAAACAATGAGGGGTTTCCAATTAGCACAGGGCTATCAGATGATGCTATATGAATTTGAGGGTAATTTTATACTTTTATACTCTTAATTTGGTCTATTGCTGGTCAAATCTTTTCTCACAAATTCAAATATGTGCATATTCAGCCTTTAAATTCGTAAATAATTTCCCCGACTATTATATATTAGAATGACATTGTCATTAAGTATCAGGCACTCTCAAACCTAGCACCAACTGTTATCAATAGTTATAAATATTAATCATGAACTTTCTAAATCTGGATATTTGAAGTGTATCCAAAATGCTGTAATTGTTTAACAATTGGAAATCCATCGACGGTGTAAGCGTATTTTCTGATTGTAACCTGTCGTTCGTGCGTTTATGTTAGTTACAACTGTTGGCTTTTTCTGACGATTCTTGTACAGTATCACACTGAACGAGCTAACTAGCTAAAGCCTAGCGCAGACTTGCGACTTTTTCATGCAACTGCAACTCGTAGCGATTCTGGTCGCTTGCAACGAGTTGCAAGAAATCAAACAGGTTTGATTTTCAGCAACTCGTCACTCGCAATCGCTTCGAAATCGCATGTGTGCGGGTAATATAAGTCATGGAAAGACAATCGAAAGAAGCGACTGCTGCTTGCATGCGCACACACGGTGAAGCGTGCGACCGATCGCATGCGGTTGCAGGTTGCAGCGACGAGCAACCAAAAGTCGCAAGTCTGCGCTAGGCTTTAGTGTTAGGCATATATATTTAAAGGAACAGTAGCCTCTAGGTTCTAGGGTTATTTTCAGCTAATTTAGGTTATAATTGCGCTACATAAAAAGTTTCATGGTTCAATCACCATTAGAAATATTTTTTTTAAATGTTTTAAAACTAACGACTACAGTTTGATTACAACGACGGTGGCGCCACTCAAAGCGCACAATCTGAGAAGTTGCGCAAAACCACTTTCCAGCCAAGGGCTACAGACCGAGGGTATTTCTTATTTATTCATTTAAAAGCAAAAGGATTGTAATATCTTATAAACGACATATAGTTTCAGTTATAATATGGATAAATTTGCCCTAAAATGAATATCGTTCGGTTAAATAGCATTTAGGTATAAATATAATTGCACTTTTGTGATTAGCCCTCGGTCATTTACCTGCAAAATAAAAATGCAAATACGCAACTTTTTCAGGGTGGCAGCACGGTCGCGGGTGTCATGGCGCCGTTCAAATTTCGAAGCGTTGATGTGTAAATAATTAATTAAGTATCTGGTGACAAATACATGTAGGTATAGACGATTTGTTATACAGTAAGTACAGTTGTATGCAGTAAAATCCTAGAGGCTACTGTCCCTTTAACAAAGTGCAGTAGAGAAGGCTGTAATACTGTACTAATCTTTCATCAATCTTGTCAAGTTGGTGACATCAAAGATAAATATAACGTACATCAGACGATGTCACACGCACATGTATATGTACTTGCGTGATGTTCCTGTATTTACGTGTACGTGTCTTATTGCTTTCATGCACATGAATGCATACATACTGCCATCTGTAGTAATGTATCATGTATGAATACATGAATGCATACATACTTCTATCTGGAGTAATGTATCATGTATGAATACATGAATGAGAAATATATGTATTAGAAATTCATGTAATGCATTCTCTAATTCATATACTCCTGCTTCTACCACACCGTGGAATAGGAAAGAAGTACGTAGCTGCATGGACACGTGTCCTTGAATTTGTAATATATAACACTCAATCGGAGATCAGCAAGACGTGTAAAATACATTAAGGCATCGTTAACGTGCGTTGTCTCATCCACACCACATCACTCTAATTTTATTTCACCCGATTGCACTATATGGATGGACTCACTCAAAACACCAGCAAACACACATGATAGCATGCACCATGTACACCTATATAACTGAACATATTTACACAACATAAATGTAGAGCACACGTTGTATATTACATGCGATTGTAAGGATACTGTCAGTCGTACGGTAATGTGAACAGTGAACTGTTATGTGTGGTGCTACTATATTAGCTAGGATAAAGAAGTTCATCACATCAGCATAATAAAAATGGAACGTGTTACACCACCAAGGGCAATGAGGTTAATCTTATTCACCCTTGATATCACTTCTGCTTTAAGCAAAACCAAATAAGAAAAGTGTGTAAAAATTACAAAACGAAACACGATTTCAAAAATAACAATTCGTCAGGAAACTGATGATCTTCCTTTACACTATCTTTGCATACAAATAATGTCAATTTCCCAACACCTCTGATTCAGATTACAATAGACAAATAATACAATAAAGCTGCCCAAATATTTCACCACAATGGTGTGACAGAAAACAGGCATCTTGTTTACAACAAAAATTGTTCAAATCAATTTTGGCACCTACACGTCAAGTTGAAAAAAACGAAATAGTTGTCATTTAATCAACACACAAACAAGAAGAACACCGATGGCACCACTTCAGATTATGAATTCATCAGAAATATTATGGAAATATAACGCACGTGCATCTTGCCTATTCACAACACTGTTTACAATCACACCACAAAAACACACTTCAACTGAAATTTTACATGAATGACTGCAATCGCTCAATAATTAGCACAACCAGTAGCATTCAAACAACCTGCGCATGCGTGTCATAACACAAATTCGCATAAAGAAATATTAGCATATTTATATGCGATGATAAGGATGACATACAATAATTTCGTATAAAAATTACATGATGTAATGTTGCATAAAATTGAATCAAGCATGCACACACACACATATATATATATATATATATATATACAATGTACACATATATGTTCATAGTGGAATACATTTAGTCACGGTAACACGTTTACCACGAAATTCTTAGATTAAATCAGATAGATCTAATTTCACACAGACATAGAGTAAAGATACGAACAGTACATAAATTATGGAGGCCAAGAGAATCAATCACGCGAAAAATCTAGAAAAGAAATGGTTGTAGAAAAGCTTTACGATGAGATCATCCTTTCATGCTGCAGCTTTACACTAGTAACTTTACTTCAACAAACTGCCATACTAAACACATTCTGACATGTTATCAGCTGACGACTGCCAACAACAGTAAAGCATAGATTTGAAATAAATTATAAAACAAACGCGTGCTTTTCGTTCAAGTTAACAGTGCTGTAACAGTTTTGGTCCTGCTCTGCAGTTATACTGCAACGTTCCGTTCATTTCACAGACGAGTAAATAAATACATACATATAACTACAATGAATGGGGAATTTTTCTCATCTTTAAATTACGTCAGTCAAATATTTCACTAACACATATTTTTGTAATATATACGAGGACAAAATAAATACATTCTCTTTTAACATCCAGCGTACGTAAAAGTGGGAAAAAATGTCACACATAAGAAATCTCACGCACTAGCTGCCAATTATAATTATGCTATTTAAAACTGACACTTTCTTGTATTTGATTTGGTACTGCAAACAATCGTTCCCCACAATTATACCTCGGATTTAATCGCAACAATGATTAGTGTAAAACACATCAATCAAACATTTTACACCTTCAACTTGGTGCTTTAATGGCCCACACATTTGGTACTAACTGGGTAAATTCTTACGAGCCCTCGTGGCTCTAATATATAGATATTCTTACATATAGAGACAACAAATTGAGGAATGATGAGAATCACATACTAGCTATTTAATTACACAAACACAGACATGACACACATATATAATCTTACTTCTAACCGACACAGCAATGAGCAGAAGGAGCGACTACGACAAAACAGCGCATATATACGCGTACACAGTAAAGAAGCACTAGCATTCGCTAGTCCCACTTGTGCCCTGAAGCTTCAGCAGTATCTCCTTCACTCTCCGACCCTCATTCTCTGCGAGCAGCCCATCGAGGAAGCCCTCTTCCAGCTCCCAGCTGTCGCGGACTCTCCGGCTCTGACATCTCCCCTGCAGCTCCAGCAAGCGTTCGCAGACGGACTTGTGGTGGGACCGAGTGTCGAGGCAGCTCAGCGACTTGGAGCGCAGCATCCGCGAACTGTTCATCGCGCTGTCCAGGTTCCGCAGCCTCTCGCAGATCGACACGCACCCGACCTCCGACTCCCGCTGCTGGACGACAACGCTCTCCGCACGCTCGTAGCAGTCGCCGCGGCGACCGTGAAGCTCTCGCAGCTTGTCGGCGATGGCGGACGACAGTCGCCGCGGCGACAGCGCGCCGTCGGACTCCGAGAACGCGCGCGTGCGATCCTGCAGCAACTTCAGCTTCTCCGCGACGAGACCGGAGCGTCGCGCGCGCGGCGGCGACCCCGCCGCGTCGTCGTCGTCCCGCAACGCCACCGGCGCCCTCTTTCCCGTGATCGCCTTCTCCTGCAGCGACTTGAGCAGGTCGGAGATCATCTGAGACTGGCGCCGCTCCTGCAGGCGCGGCGACACGGGCCGGTACATCACCTGCCCGCGGCTGCCGAACATCTCGATGCGGCGCACTGTCTCCTTGATGCTGCGTCTGCGCAACCCATCCTCCAGCAGCTCGCCGCCGCCGCCGCCGCCGTCGTCGTCGTCCACGACGCTCGACGCGGCGGTGTCCGTCGGCGAGTCGAGCGTCCGCGCGGCGACCGTCGGGGGACCGTCGCCGCTCTGTGATCGCGCGCCCGCGTCCCCGCCGGAAGCGTCGCCACTGAGCGAGAACACGGCCCCGGTATCGGACGCGTCGTCCGGACTGTCGCCATCGCGTCGCGATCGCGAGAGCACGCTCGCCGCCCCGGAAGTGTTGTCGCCGTCGTCGGACGCGGAATCGACGTCGAAGACGTCGCGTGCGTAGGCCGCCGCGGGGGAGAGATCCGGTGACGGCGCCGGCGGGGAGAGCAGCTGGGAGAACATGGATTCGTCGCGGGAGTCGAGGAGCTCTTCGTTCTCCAGCAGGCTGGTGAGGGAGACCGTGTCCACGCTGCCCGCCGCCGTCGCAGACGACGAGGAGTCCGACGTCGACCGCAGGCTCTCCTGCAGGGAGCGCTGCGTGCGGGGGCGTGGCGGCCGCTGCCGCTGCAACGGCTGCGGCTGTATCTCGATGACCGCGGGGTCCGCCGCGGGGCGCCGGTCCTCCAGCAGGTGTGAGATCTGTTGCGGAAGCGCTCGCAGCATCGAGGGAGCCGCCGCCCCCGCCCCCTTCTTCTCTTCGGCCGTCGCGCTGTACCTGCGTGCGAGCTGGTACACGTCTTCGCTGAGGTCCAGCTCTTGCTCGCTCTCGCCCGTCTGGTACGACCGGCCGCCGGTCATCTTGGAGCTGATGCTGTCGAGCGCATGCCGTATCGATGCGATCATGCTTGCCCTAGCCGGCGACCCGCCCCGCCTTCTACCGCGCATGACGCGGTTAGGAGACACGATCATGCCGGCCGTCACCGGCAATCCATTGTGGTGCCAGCTGCTGACCGTGGGCGCATCGTCGACGTTCCCGTCCGCGTCGTCTGCCTCCAGGGAGATGCAGACGGGAAACTTGCTGTAGGGAGCGGCGGGCGGCGGAGGCACCGTGTCCAGGAAGCACTCCAGCTCTTCCACGATGGCATCCGTGCTGCAGGAGCCGAGGTCAACGCGCGACCTTGTGTTCGACGCGCGCGCGTTCACAGACCCCCGCTGCATCTCCTGCGATCGTCCCTCTGCTCGTCCCTGAAGCGCAACGGTTGCTGTTGGCAACGTGGGTACCGCGTCTGATACGCGAGCGGCGTTACTCGCAGTGACACTAACGTCCGTTTGAGCGATGGCGTCAAACGCCGCGCTCGCGCTCTCGTGCGACACCGTGCTGCCCTCTACAGCACGCGAAACCGAGTCCAGCACGTCGTCGAACAAACACAGACGCTCCTCCCTGCCGTCATCGGCCTCCTGCGGGCGCGGCGTCTCTCCGCGATCGTCCTCGCCCGCGTACAGATCCGAGCAGACGTTGTCGTAGACGCCGCTGAAGCGATTCCTCTCCGATTCGTCCGTGTCCAAGTTGTCTGTGCTCGAGAACGTGCTGGACCTAGTACCGGCTTCTAGGTCACCTTGCGAGCTCTCAAACTCCTTCGCGTGGCAGCTGAGGATGCAGTCCGCAGACTGGCTGTGCTCGGGAGACAGCGGCCGCTGCTCGTCGCCGTGGCAACCGAGATCGGATTCGACGCCGTTGTTGTTGTTGGCGTTGAGGAGTCCGTCGAAGCTCTTCGCTCGCTCCTGGATGGGCGACGGCAGCGTCAGCTTGTTCACCATCGCGCTACGGAAGCTCGAGGTGCGCTTCGTCGCGACGTGCGCCGCCGCCACCGCCGCCGCCGCCGCTCCCAGCCGGAGGTCGAGCCGCACGTGCGACTCCGCCCTAGCGTGGTGTTCGACGTACCACTGCGACGACACCTCCGTTCTGGGGACGACGACGCTGCCGGCATCTTGACGGTCCTTCACGTTTAGCATCGTCGGATCCGATTTATTCCTCTGTTGCCTCGCTCTCCTCTTGTTCTGTATCACAACAAATATTCAATTTAGTTCTAATTAATAGTTTCCCAATTTTACATAGTATATTATAGTAGTATTTATATAGTATATTATAGTAGTATTTATATAGTATATTACAGTAGTATTTATATAGTATTTAGTTCTCTCAATAGTTTCACATAATTATTCTTCAAAGAGCAATTACACATTGCCAAAGCTAAGACTTAGCGCAGTTCGATCTCCTAATTTAAGTGTAATTCGAGAGAACTGGAGAAATATCAAGTACCTTGCTGGCTTCAGCTACATCTTTAGACGCAGCATCGACTTTGCGCGATTTCTTCAACTGTTTCTTCAGTTGGACTCCATCTGATAGCAAAAAGATCATCAGGGAAATTTTACTACAAGACATAATAATGAAATGAAAAGTTGAATTATAAAGGACATAAACAAGACGTTGTATGTAGCAGCAATTATTTACATCAAGCCTTACCCGACTTTCGTCGCATATTTTTCGCCTTCTCGAGGTATTCTGGTGCCTTGTAAGTCGGCTTTTTGCTACCTTCACTTCTCTCAGCGGCACTCACATCGTCTTTAAAACAGAAAATACAAAAAGATTACGACATTCCGACATAAAAACTGAATCCTAAATTGTTACATTATGAAGTCTCCCCACACGTCAGAATATATGTGTTGTGCATCTAATTGAGATTATGATAACTGTATATGGTAATGTGTTATTTATCACTGAATACCTCCCCTACATAAGCACTGCATCCATGATCATTTAGAGCATCTTTACCATTTCATTCCTTTGACGCAAACCTACTTTGCCCTGTGCTCTTACCATCTGTCTGTCCTAGCTGCATAACCAACTCCCTCGCCTTCACTGGGATATCTGCACTGAAATTCTCAATGATAAGTCGCTTGAGTGTCTGAGTCCATTCACGCTTCTGCTCCAAGTTCTTGGCCTAAACACAGTAAACGTACGGGTAAACAAAAGAAACGCAAGAAACTGATTCCTGCATACACTGGGACTTCGACATCGAGTTACAACACAGTATTACTACAGTGTTACTTCAATATCGCATTCCCGCACATTGTGTCTGTGAAACTGGGAATGACGTGCACAAACCAGCATTAAGGGGGGCTTATGTCGGGCTTGCGAGCTGACGCGACTGGAAGCAACTGGATTTCGAGCAACTGGAAGCGATCGGCAGCGACTAGTTGTGTCCAGTTGCCCACTGTTCTATTCCGAGCAACTAGTGGCGGCCAGTCGCAGACAGTCCCGTCGCAGTCGACCGACCTAAGCACTGCAGTCGCAGTGAATTGCAGCCAGTTGCTTCCAGTCGAGTCGGCTCGCAAGCCCGACATAAGCCCCCCTTTACTCTTTAGTTTCAACACCTGTTCATAACAAACATCAACGTCAAACTTGATGAACATGCCGGCAACGTGGCACACCCATCAGCAGCTTTTCTGTTCCAGTCTATTTTCATTCTAGCTGAGCTAATAAGAGAGGTTTGTTCATTGGTTTACTCGCTCTCTTTTCTTGCTTAGCGATTAGCCAGCTAAGCCCACCCAGTTAGTCTCACCGAGGGATGCTCAATTCCTTGCTTTACCCTAACACTGCTCTAGAAATTAGCATTCGCGTTTTTGATGGGTTTGAAGATATTTCACTAATAACATCATTGTTCATGGATTATGAACCCATGAACAATGATGTTATTAATGTTTCAAAAGAAATCCGACTATGAACTTTCGAAAGATATTTCACGTTTTGAAAAGTTGTTGTGGATTCCTGCATTGGTATGGGCAGCTTTCTGTTTAGTGGGAGATGAGTGTGTGTGTTATCGGCTTAAGAAATATCGGGATTGCTTTCATCAATCTATTTATCCAAGTGTAACCTAACAACTGTAAATACTAATACTGTCTTTGCTGTAATGCGTGTATATTATCACTACCTATGGTATCATCTGTTGATTAGTAACTATACCTGGATTGTGTACTGAGACTTGGGACTGTCAAACGGAATCACGTGGAAGTTGAGTGGTTCTCCCATTATGCTCTCTATAAGCATGAGGTTGGTCAGCTGAAACAACAAATTCTGAATAGACGATTGCAGGAAAGCATATGCACGAACGTCTTAGATACCCAAATGATCAACGATCTAATGATAACAACAAATTCTGAATAGACGATTGCAGGAAAGCATATGCACGAACGTCTTTGATACCCAAATGATCAACGATCTAATGATAACAACAAATTCTGAATAGACGATTGCAGGAAAGCATATGCACGAACGTCTTTGATACCCAAATGATCAACAAACTAATGATAAGGCCAAAACTAAATATATGTGTGGTTACCGTTACATGCCGGAAAAAATAGGGTAGGTAAGTAGGAAAAACATTTTATTT